>NC_142936.1:39471842-39476842 GCF_046866305.1 Octopus bimaculoides
ACATTTAGATATTTGTGATTAATTTTAGGAGGTTCTGTAGCATACATACATACACACACACACACACACACACACACACACACACACACACACACACACACACACACACACACACACACATTCAAAATCGAACACAAAGTATGTGTGTTAGTTCATGGGTCAGCTGCAGTTTTTAGGCATAAGAAAATATGTTCTGTATTCATCTGGTGTAAAAAAAAAAAAGTCATAGTCTATATATATATATATATATATATATACAGAGAGGTGGGGGGAAATAAAGAGGTAGATGTATAGGCGCCTGTGAGCCAAATGGTTGTAAGAATTTCTTTTACAACCACAGAGTTTAATCCCATTACATTACATCTTCAGCAAAAGTCATTTGATTGAGCATTGGGTTGACTTGTTAACTGATATCTTGTGACTGAAAATAGGTAGGCAGAAACTACTTTTTTCATTTTTTTCTACTCTAGGCACAAGGCCCGAAATTTTGGGGGAGGGGGCCAGTCGATTAGATCGACCCAGTACACAACTGGTACTTAATTTATTGACCCCAAAAGAATGAAAGGCAAAGTTGACCTCGGTGGAATTTGAACTCAGAACATAAAGACAGACAAAATACCACTAAGCATTTCACCCAGTGTGCTAACATTTCTGCCAGCTCCTTGAAGCCTATCATGTGGATTGTACCTGTAATTTAAAACATACAGCCATATCACATTCTTTGATGTTGTCTGACAGTTATGTTAAGGGCACATGTGGAATGCTCAGCCACTTCAACATTATTTTGTGAGACTGGTAATTCACTTCTTTGAGTAACTGAGTTTTTATCCTCAAATGATGGAGATCCACCTCTACTACCATCAAATATGTAAGCATGTATGTATATAAGCAAATGTATAAAGTATTCAAAGGAATCAGGTACTTAAATGATAGGCATCAGGTAGGGTGAAAATCAACTTGTAAACAACACCTTTAATTGAATCAGGTGGTTGCAAGTCTTGCTGAAGTTTTCTTTATTTCAGAAATTTCCTTCTCTTACATAGGTTGTCTTCACTATGACTGGTGAGCACCATCTACCCTTACATATATTAGAAAGCTGTTGATTCTCCTGAGTTCCTCTGCCATTTGACAGGTCTTGTTTTTCATCCTGTAGGTTGTGAAAAGATTACCCTCCTCAATTTAGTATGTATATATGCATATATTATATGTATACATGTGGATATGTCATTCTCTTTCTCATCATTGTTACCATTTAACATCTGTCTTCTATGCTGGCATGGTATCTATGGCTGGATGCTCTTACTAATGTCAACAGTTTTACTCAGAGTACTGAGAGACTGTTATCTAGTACCAGTACTAGTGAGGTTACCTTGTCACTTAGAAGATTAAAGATTCCTTTCAACTGAGCTGGATATAGTAGAGATGTAGGCAGCTTTATGGTAAGCGTTGATAAGTTAATGTATAAAAGAAAGGACAAGAAAATGTTCCTTGCTGCAGAGATGATGCATGGCTACCTTGCATTATATAAATATGCATAGGAATAAGTGGAGTGAACCTGAAAAGATAGCTGAAGGTGTTGCTAATGAGATATCTGAGTGAGCTCGCAAGGTGTAAAATAATGAATAGAAGAGGATTGCAGAGTGGTTGTAAGTGAGTGGGTAGAATGAGAGCTGATAATAAATGGACATAGATGGTCACTGTGATGAATGGTGAACAAAAGTAGTGGAGTTAGTTAATGCTAATTATGAGTTGACAAATGGCAATACAGAAAAGATGAAGAGCATCATAATGTTTATAAAGGTAGTAATAGCATTGATAATAATAATCCTTTCTATACAATAGGCACAAGGCATGAAATTTTGATGGAAAGGGACTAGTCAATTACATCAACCCAGTGCTCAACCGCACTTATTTCATCACCTCTGAAAGGATAAACAGTAAAGTCAAACTCACTGGCATTTGAACTCACAACGTAATGCTGGAAGAAGTGCAGATAATCATTTTAACGATTGTGTCAGTTCACCACTTCAATAATAATAGTAATAATGATAATCCTTTTTACTATAGGTACAAGGCCTGAAATTTTAGGGGAGAGGGCTAGACAAATACATCGATCCCAGTGCTCAAAAGGATGAAAAGCAAAGTCCACATTGGCAGAATTTGAACTCAGAATGCATAGACTGATGAAATGCCGCTAAGCATTTTGCTCGGCATGCTAATGATTCTACCAGCTTGCTACCTTTATAGTAGTAATAATAATAATAATAATAATAATAATAATAATAATAACAATAATGATAATAGAGGAGATATGAGAAGGATGAGAGAGAAGTGATGACTAGTGGATGTTGGGTGAGAAGGCTACAAGAGTGAGTGTATTTATCTCTCTGTCTGTTTGTCTGTCTGTCTGCAAGGTGGCATCCCTACATGGCTGCATTTCAATGACTGCAGCCTTTAAAAATTATGGAAGAATATCACAATGAAAAATATTGACTCATTCTTTCTCATCTACACTCCTCGCTCTATATTTCCATTTTTTTTTTCTCTCTCTCTCTCTGTCACTATATATCTTTTTCTCTTTATTCCATCTTTATTCCAATATATCTCACTAGATTATCTCTGTGATGCATTGAATATTCATAATTTTGGCAGAGATGATTTTTATTATCTCATGGCACATTCTTATTTGTTCCTGATTGTTGAAACACCTGCACTGATAGGTCATGTACTTATATGGAATTCATGATCTATCATCTACACACACACAAAGACCCATACATACACATCCTGGAACAACAACAAAAAAGCTACTGCTTTTTTTTCTAAACCCTAACAAAGATGAAAAATGTAAAACACAACAAGATTGATTAGATTCAATAGAGAGAGAGAGAGAGACTGCAGCTTTCAGGTGACCGAGCTTCCTTGCGTACAAAATGTATTTCAGTGCTTTTGCAGATAAGATCACAGTGTATAGTTGTCTATAGCTTGGATAAATGGATATATAAGCCAGTGTGTATGTATGTATGGATGTATGTATATATATATATATATATATATATATATATATGTATATATACACACATGTGTTTATATTAATACATATACACCTCTCTCTCTCTCTCTCTCTCTATCTATATATATAAAAATGAGAATGTGTGTGTGTCTGTCTGTCTGTCTGTCTGTCTGTGTGAATCCCTAAAACTCGAGAACTACGCAACCAATTTCAATCAAACTTTACACATGCCTTACTTAGGGTTCCAGTTGTGTTTTAGTCAAAAAAAAAAAATTATTAACTTCTTGCAGAGTTCGAGCACACGGCATCATAATATCTCCTCCACTATTTAAGTATTATGTGTCAAAAGTGAAACAAAAACACTCATGTCAAATACTTTCACTTTAAAAATGAAACTATTCCACTGACTGAAACAATCACACTGACTGAAACAATCACGTTTCGATACTGTAGTGACAGATACTTTCACAGAGAGAGAAAGAGAGAGAGAGAGAGATGTATACATATACATGTATATGTACACCATTTCGATACTGTAATGACAGATACTTTCAGAGAGAGAGAGAGAGAGAAAGAAAGAGAGAAAGCGAGAGAGAGAGAGAGAGAGATGTATATGTATACATATAGATGTACACGTATATGTATATATATATATAGATCTATACATACATGTATATGTATACATATGTGTAGATGTATATATATATATATATATAGATGTACATGTAATATGTACACATATATACATATATACATGCATACAGATATCTATACATATATACACCCATCACACACACATACACATGCACACAAACACACACATTAGTCATTTGTTTTCTTATCCAAAACTACGTCAAAAGTACTGAATTGATCTTTATGAAATTTGGAAATTATATTCTTTGCATAACGGCCATAACTCCCATGAAAATTCATATATTTTTGATGTTGATGAAATTTTAACCCGAACATAACAGATGAGCATTATTTAGAAAATGATGTCACACGTTATCGAGGCTACCATTCTTTCTGGATGTGCAAAAGGGGATGACGTCTTTATTCCAAGAATTCCTCTTACTCCATCAGGAGCAGACATTCCTTTTACATTCAGAAGACTACAATTCCCCCTTCGTGTGACTTTTGCCATGTCCATAAACAAATATCAGGGTCAAACACTGTCTGTAGCTGGTCTTCTCTTGGAAGAGCCCTGCTTCTCACATGGACAACTGTATGCTGGCTGCTCAAGAGTGGGCAGCAACAAAAAACCTATTTGTATATGCTCCACAAGGGAAAACAAGGAACATAGTTTACAATGAGGTGTTATAATCACAACAGCAAGAAAGTATGTACATGATCACCTTCTTTTACGAAACTTCATTGACTTTCATATATTTATATCGATATACATATATATACGTGTGTTTGGGTGCGTGTGTGTATATACATCTCTATATATAAAGATGATGCGTAGTCTAGACGGCGTTTTTAGATTTCATTATTCTCTTTAACCCGGGCAACGCCGGGTATTTCTGCTAGTAATATATATATATATATACACACACACACACTCACACAACTATACTAATACATTATGTATATACACACAAAAATGCATATATATACATACATATATATATATATATATATATATATATATATATATATATATATATAAATATGCACAAATATATTAATACATTATGTATATACACAAAACGTGCATTATATACAGGGTGAGGTGAATAAATTGTCTAAATTATGCAGTAATGAAAATAACACTCACATCTCATTTTCACATATATATTTACCAAAATTACATAAAAATATCTTGAAATACTAAAGAGTAAATTTATTCAATAAAATCGCCATTGATTTTCACCACAGCCTCCAGACGACTTTAGAATCTCCTGCAACTCTTCTGGGCAGTCTCTTTGTTTAAGTTAGTGAATGCTGCCATAATCCTTCCCATTATTTCATCCTTGCTGTTACA
>NC_142936.1:39479342-39484342 GCF_046866305.1 Octopus bimaculoides
TGTCCAACCCATGCTAGCATGGAAAGCGGACATTAAGTGATGATGATGATGATGTACATATATATGTATGTATATATATAGAGAGAGAGATAGATAGATAGTTGTACATGACACACAATTGAGTACATGTGTTTCTGTATGTGTTTGCATATTCATGTATAACCGTCAAAAGTAATTAGGTATTCTCTCTTTTCTGTATTGGAAACATTAAATTTGTTAATATGCACATGCATATACATACATCTGATTACATCTAAAAATTCATGAGTACTTAAGACAGGAATGCAGAGAAAATTTATGCAGAGTAATGTGTGTGTACATCTATGTAGTGTATTGCATAGATATATGTATATATGTGTCTGTGCATCTGTATTTGTGTGTCTGATGAGTGCTATTAGGCTGATACTTGAAACTTACTGTCAACTTTTTCCTTGGAAAAGTGAAATGAATATTTTTTGGCATGAAAGATATTAAATGGTCCTTCAGTTTCGTGTTTGACTCTTTTTATACGTAGCTGTATATATAAAACAAGAATTAATACATGTATGTGTGTGTCTATTATTGAAGGATGTGAAAGTATGATAGAGGGACTGGAGATCAGGTGCTTTGCTGAAGAGGTGAATAGATATCTTCCCCTGTCAGAGAAAGAAAGGAAGAAAGAGAGAGAGAGGGAGTGAGAGATGACATGTACATATACCACTGTATCAGCCAGACTATTGGATGTTTTTATACATCAGTGATCATAATGTGCTTTCTCATATCGTTGTAGCTTTTGAATGACACCACTCTGTTGGCTAGGTGGGCAGGCCAACATTCTCCACTAACAGAATGCTAGTTCATTGCAGGGTAACCCATTTACAACCAAGTGAGCTGGAACAACATAAAATGAAGTGCTTTGCTCAAGAACATAGGGCACTGACAGTCTGGGGGATTGAAACCACATACTTAAATTGTCGTAGCAACACCCTAGCCACTAGACCATGTATGCACACACACACACACACACACACACACACACACGCACGAACACACACACACACACACACACACACACACACACACACATTTGTTTGTAATATTTTTATATCCATATTTGAGGCTTCCCTGGTTTGGATGAGTTTTCTCCAGTGCAGCATGTCACCATTTATTCCAGGTCTTACATATTACCTCCATGAGATATTCCTTCAACCCTCTCTTTCTTTCTCAGCCTCTCATATTATATCTAACGACACTTTTTTGTTTACCCAAGTGTCATGGCACTTTTCTTTTTTATTCAACTATCATTTTATACCCAACTGTATCAGAAGAAAGTGCTTTCTCCATTTGTTTTTTTATTATACCTACATCTTCCACAATACCTTTAGCTTCTGTTGTTCATGCACACAGCATTGCATCCAATGGAACATTCTCACCTCATATCTGTCCAATTTTGCACATTCCCTACTTTTAGTGTCCATGTTTCACTGCCATGCAACATTTCATTTTATACACGAGCATCTTAACAACTGTCCTTCACTTAGATATTCTTCTTGCATGAAAAAGTAGTTGTTCTATGAAATTTATCTCTCTCTGTCCCTATTCTTAATCTGACTGCTATACTTTTGGAATGCTCTCCTCCACTGATTATTTGGTCATCTTTGCAACAGAAACTATCAATTATTCTTAGAAGCATTGTAAGCATTTGATAGAATTTACTTTGTGAGATTAGGTACCATTTACTACCCCTGTGCATTGGCTATTGACAAATTTTTCTCTACCATCTTCCGTGTTCTCACTGCACTGCTTTTGGAACCATAGTTTACATTAAGTGTATAGAATTCCTTCCCATTCTATTTCTTTATACTAACCATGACCGCTTTCCAGGGTTCTGGTTTTGTTTTCTGCCAACAAAAGATTTTGTCTTTGATAGGTTTACTTAGAGGCCTCTCATTTCTTAGCATGGTTTCCATATTTCAGTTTATACCATACAGGATTTCCCATGGACAGCTAGCTTTAAATTCTGTTGCTATGACGTGAAGATCTGTAATAAACCAGAAGAGGCTGTAAATGCCTGCTTGTATGCTATGTTTCTTTCTAAATCATGGGAAGATTATAACTGAATTTCAATCCTTGGATGGATTTGATATCACTAAAAAAAATACAGGTGTTTGTCAATTATTAATGTACAGTGTAAATATGAAATTATGAATAAATATGGATGTGCTCATGCATGTACAAATGCATATCCACTGCTAAATATAAGATGGGCAAGATTAGCTAGAGAAATCAACCACTGTACAAGTCGTTTGTGGCACCTTAGATCATTTGCTGCACATACAATCTCTTATCCACACATACAATCTCTCTTCCACTTTGAAAGAGAAACCTTTTATTACCAGCAAAAAGAATAGCTCTTCAAACTTTGAATCCATTAAGACTATTATGTATATGTACATATATATGTTTGTGTGTGTTTGTGCTTGTTCCCCCAGTACTTGGTGACCAGCATCCATTTCTCTACATCTCCATAACTTAGCAGTTTGGCAAAAGAGACTAATAGAAGAAGTACAAGACTTCAGAAAATATACATACAAGGATCAATTTGCTTGATTAACCTTTCAGGGTGGGGGCCTCCCCCGGATAGCTACAGTCCAATAACTGAAACAAATAGGATATATTTAATAATGGGAAAATGCACTAATACTGGATGACAGCACTTCATGATACAACCAGAATGTACATTATCCGACTTGGTTTCACCTTTTTCAAGACAGTCATGGCTTTGTAATTGATAATATAATAATTTCAATTCTAGATATTGTCGAAAATAATATGGGGAAGATCAATGAATATATATTAACAGTAACAAAGGAGGTAACAAATAAAATATTCAATTCTCTTTAATTAATAATAATGATAATATAAAATATATATTAATTACATGTTATATTAAAGATTAATTATACATAATTAAATGTGGTCAATACTTTGAAATGAATGTATTCTCCTTATTGATTAGCTGTAGTTCAAATGTTCCACTAGTACACCGGTATAAAGCAATAATTTCAAAATTTGGTTCGTGGCTACCACCTTATTAAACCTATACTTGCTTGTAGTAAATCATTTTCAACCAGCTGTAGAAACAACTTACAAATTGGGAGTATGTCAATAAGAACAAACGATTTTCAACATAAGGAATAATTGAAAAATAACATTGAAATTCATCTATCCAAGTGAGGGGGAATTCAAAAGTACATACAATAATCTTAGATGACAAAATCATATAGTTTGCCACTTCAATAGAAACAGAAATACTGAGTATTGAAACCAAAGTAATTATGGCAGCTGTTTTACAGACCTTCTCCAGCAACCAAACAGGAAAAGCCAAAAGTAATAACAGCAATAAATTCATCAGAGGAAGCATAACAACACAACAACTTGATATATTAGCAAAGAAACTAAAATTTAATGCAACTCCACCAGGTATCTAATTGCAATGAAATTAAAGATGAATTTTCAGAATTCTGTATGAAATTGTGACTCGCAAAAGAATTATTTGCTATAAATAACAAAGCAACTAACCTACCAAAGGTGATGATTTTTGTGACTACATTTGGAATTCTCCATATAATTGCAAGCATGAATAAGGAATTTAGTAAAACACCAGCAATATTAGATGCATAAACTAAACTGAATTGAAAAAAAGATAATGAATTCATAATTAAAGAAGACAGTAAGGGATGCAGTTATATCGATGGTAATGGGATATTGTAAAAATTTCATTTTATTTCTGTTAGAAGTGAATCTATACTATGAAATGTTTAAAAGGCACTATAGTGAATAAAAAGTAATAAAAAATCCTGCAGTCTAGTTGCACTTAGACCAAAAGATATTGACTAATAAAAACTGCAATTATGTGAAAAATTGTAAGTCCTCCTCCTCATTATTTAGCATCTGTTTTCCATGCTAGCATGGATTGGATGGTTTGACAGGGGCTGAGTAGGCAGAAGACTGCACCAGGCTTTGCTGTCTGTTTTGGCAGGGTTTTATAGTTGGATGTCCTTTTTAACACCAACCGCTTTACAGAGTGTATAATCTTTTCTCTGGCTTAAGAAATTTACAAAAGCAAGATAATAAATGAAAAATGCAAAAACTCAACAAGTATAAATGTTTTATCATAAAACAATTTAAAAATAAGGACTGTTGTATCTGACCCAACATGTGAAACTCATCATCTGAGTAATTCTTTAGACATTATGAACCCATTTCTTAAACACTTGAATATTTTTGCAAGAGAGTGCTAGTTGTATTGAATCATCTTGTATAAACTTACACTGAAAAGTCTCTTATTACATCTTGTGATGCAGTGTATTTTGGTGCAAAGCATCACTCATGATTTTGCAATAAAATTCTGCCTGGAGAATTATGCTGAAGAGTTGTCAGAATGTACAGGAAAAGAATTAACTCTATTTTTTAGAAATAACTATATCAAATTTGATGTCAACTCTTATTGCCAAAAATCTGGAACTATTATGGGAATGATAGTAGCACCAATTTACACAAATTAAGTTATGGCTTATTTGAAAATTACCATAACTGAAGAATTTTAAAGAAAATATGGAAAATCTTGTGATACATCCATAAAAAAAGAACTGGAACAAATTTCTAGAGAGCTGCTTTATTATTTAGAATGAAAGCCTTTAATTTAATTTCTCTAATAATACTTGGTGAATAAAAAATTAAATTCAATTAAAGTTTCTTTTGACTGCAAAACAATCAAAAGAAACCTTCATTTTTATATATCTTGGTAATGAAAGTGAACAACCAACTTAAGTTATATATATTACAAACTTATTGACTGGAATTGCTCAATCACGACATATACATATTAACGAATTCCAGCTTTAAATATTTGATGCAATCATTGACAAACATAATTCACCATCCTAAAAAGAGGATGGGCTACAATAAACCAAAATAATTCATATCCAGAGAAGAAAAACAAAACAACATGCTTCAAT
>NC_142936.1:39493153-39600653 GCF_046866305.1 Octopus bimaculoides
TAACTTGTCATCACCTCTGTGAGACTGAAACTCAAAAGATCATATTTCATCACCTGGTCCCACATCTTCCTGAGTTTACCTTTTCCACAGGTTCCCTCACCAGTTAGAGATCAGCACTTGAAATTACTTCCAATCATTAAATTCACTCACAAGACATTGGTTGGTACTTGACTGTAGAAGACACTTTGTCAAAGTGCTGCATGATAGGACTGAACCTAAAAACATGATCGCAAGGCAAATTTCCTAACTACATAGTCATACCTGCACCTGTAGTATAGATTAATTGCATCTGTTGCATACTTCTGCATTTTACCACAACATATTTATATGAAATGTAGCCTTATGTTATACATGAAAGTACAATTAAATATGTGAATATCTTCTAGATTTTGTACCAACACCAAGTGTTTACTAGCGTCTAATTATGTTCTACATTATATATATATATATATATATATATATATATATATATACAGACATAGGGTAAGAATTAATAATTAGTAATTTCATCAAGTAAATCGGTGTGTTAAAACCATTTTTTGGTAAATTCCTGTAAACATAATTATAATTTAGTGTTCAACAGGCATTAGAAATAGCAGCCAAAACTACTGTTTCTCTACCAAAATACGACGCCAAAACGGCAATACTCGCAATATATATATATATATATATATATATATATATATATATATAGCTTTAAGTTGGTTTTATATATATATATATAAATATATAGTTTTAGGGAAAAGAACCAAGGTTCATGAACTCATCGATGAAAATCCACTGTCACATATAGAAAAATTAATAATTAAAAGCATTATTTTTATCTTTATCTTATGGTATTTACTTTGTATTATATTATACTTATTAATGTGCTTTTAATTATTAATTTTTCTATATGTGACAGTGGATTTTCATCGATGATTTCATGAACCTTGGTTCTTTTCCCTAAAAGGGAAATCATCATCATCATCATCATCATCGTTTAACGTCCGCTTTCCATGCTAGCATGGGTTGGACGATTTGACTGAGGACTGGTGAAACCGGATGGCAACACCAGGCTCCAGTCTAATTTGGCAGAGTTTCTGCAGCTGGATGCCCTTCCTAACGCCAACCACTCAGAGAGTGTAGTGGGTGCTTTTACGTGTCACCCACACGAAAACGGCCACGCTCGAAATGGTGTCTTTTATGTGCCACCCGCACAAGCCAGTCCAGGGGCACTGGCAACGATCTCGCTCGAAAATCCTACGGGAGCCAGTCAGGTGGTACTGGCAACGGCCACGCTCAAAATGGTGCATCTCATGTGCCACCCGCACAAGAACCAGTCCAGGGGCACTGGCAACGATCTTACTTGGCTTGCCGGGTCTTCTCACGCACAGCACATTTCCAAAGGTCTCGGTCAGTAGTCATCGCCTCGGTGAGGCCCAATGTACGAAGGTCTTGCCTCACCACCTCAGCCCAGGTCTTCCTGGGCCTACCTCTTCCACGGGTTCCCTCAACTGTTAGGGTGTGGCACTTTTTCACGCAGCTATCCTCATCCATTCTCACCACATGTCCATACCAGTGCAATCGTCTCTCTTGCACACCACAACTGATGCTTCTAATGTTCAGCTTTTCTCTCAAGATACTTACACTCTGACGGGTATTCACATTGACATTACACATCCAACGGAGCATACTGGCTTCATTCCTTGTGAGCTTACGTATGTCCTCAGCAGTTACAGCCCATGTTTCACTGCCATGTAGCATGGCTGTTCGTACGCATGCATCATACAGTCTGCCTTTTACTCTGAGTGAGAGTCCCTTTGTTGCCAGCAGGGGTAAGAGCTCTCTAAACTTTGCCCAGGCTATTCTTATTCTAGCAGCTACACTTTCAGCGCACCCACCCCCACTACTAACTTGGTCGCCCAGATAGCGGAAGCTATCGACTACCTCTAGTTTTTCACCCTGGAATGAGATAGAAATTGTTTCCTGTTTGTTTACAGTCTTTATTGCACCTGAACATCTGCCACAAACAAAAACTAACTTGCTAGGAAATATATATATTTATATATATTTTATACTGTGAAACTTAATTTAATTTTAATTTTTAATAAATTGATTTTAATTGAGTTTTTACCTGTAATTTTGGATTATATCCCTAATATTATTATTATTATTATTATATATATATATAAATGGTCTGTAATATGTGGTATGCTTTAAAATAAGACACTTTACATTTTTACAAATGTGTGAATATTTTGTAAATTTGATACTTAAAACAGTTCGCTTTAGACATAAATAAATGAATTACATTTTAGTATGTGTAAAAGTTTGTTTTGGTTGGAGAACAATGTGCTCTTGAAATATAAGTAGTATTTACCTCTATGTGGGATGTGTGTGTATAGTTGAGTGGAAATTGAGTGTATATGTGCTTGTATATAGTAGTATAGGTATTGAATACGTAGTGTATATATATTTTATGGGTGTTTAGAAATTGAATGTATGTGGTTATATATATGTATATTGTATAGTTGTGTAGAGATTTTGTGTATACACGTGTGAGTGTATATATATGTGTGTGTGTGTGTACATGTATTTTTTATCAAAACTGAAGCAAGGAATTTATCTCACTACTTGAGTTTTAGTCCACTGTGATCATCAGGTGAAATACCTGTAGATTGCAGTAGCCTGAAGCACAAGTCATGAGACACACTCTCAACTTCAGTTTTAATGAAAAAAATTATTCTCTTCTGTGTGTAGTGAGCACATTTTTCAATCAGTTGACATCAATTAACAAACATACATATATATAAATCTCTGTCTGTCTCTGTCTGTCTCTCTTTCTCGATATATATATATCAGCATAACATGGGCTGAGTGGTGTGCAAAGCGTTCCCTTTACAACCTCAAGATTCTGAGTTTGATCCTATTTCATGACATCTTATGTGAGTGTCATATTCTGTACCCTTTAAGGTCAACTGATACCTTGTGACTGAAAGTGGAATCTGTATAGAAGTCCACCAAGTGGATTGTATTTGTGATTCAAGTCTACATCCTTGTCACATGCTGTGTCACACTGATTCAACTGGAGAATTACATAAACATTACATGAAACTGTGGTATACATCAGTTCAGAAACAGCTTTCATCAGCTAATTTCCTTTACAAAGCTTTGGCTGGCCTGAAGCTACAGTAGAAAACATTTACCTAAGATGCTGTACAGTGAGACAGAACACAAGACCACAAGTTAACAAAGTGAACAGCATATTCATGCACCAATGCCTGTTCGCACACATATGCACACATGTCATCTATATGTATATATACATGTGTGTGTGTTTGTATGAGTGTGCATTTGTATATGTGTGTATGTGTTTGTACGTATATAAGAATGTTTGTGCATATATATTTATATCCACGCAGTTACATACACTTGTGTGTGCGCATGTGCATATATTTTTTAGGTGATTACCACAGTCCCTCCAACACACTTCATTGTATGTGAGGAGAAAATAAATTGATTTCTGAAAATTCTATGTCCATTGACAATAAAAACTATCAAAGGAGATGAATTTGGCTCCTTTTGATGGTGTAATGAATCCGTTTAAATTACATCAGGGATATATTGTTTGCTCTACCCACTCTCCATTCTTTTCACCAACACAAAAGCGTTTTGGAATGTTTCCTCCACCCAAGTCAAAATACTATTCTCTGTTGTCAATTTAATCAAATTTGCTTTTCCCCCCCTTGCTATTCATTTTTATTTCAAAGCCCTCCCTCTCTTATTTATTTTCCAGTAAGCACTGTTGGTCTTTTATCTCTGTAAAATTAACCCCTCAGACAAAATAATCTCCTTTCTGAAACAACTTTTTAAAATCTCTTTGCTTTGTGCTATTTTGTTTATTTTAGATAATGCCCGATATCAATACTGTTTTATCAAAGTATCATACTAATCCTTTATCTTGCTTCCACATCCACTCTTTTATCCCTTTTTTTTTTTCTTTTTTAAACAAATTCCGCCCCCTAAGATTATATGAAACTAATATTGTAGACTCCGATAAAGGCGGGTTTCATGATTTTGTTTCACCCTCTGCTTAATGTTCTGTCAATTTGTGCTTCAGTTTATTACAACTACCACTCTAAGTTTATGACAAACGTCACTTAAGTTTATGATAATCTTTACTTTACTTTATAGCAAATGCCTTTTAAATATATTTCAAATTCTACTCATATTTCACACTGCTTTATTTCCATTTTCTTCTATTCGACTTGCTTCCTTTTCCTAAATTTTATGTCCAGTATCTTGTATTTCACTTTTTCATAATTTGTTATATTCACCATGTTTTTACCTGCACAGATCCACTTTCAAATTTCAGAAATGCTATGAAAGGATGATTTCTATAGATATTATAAACTTTAATTCTTGTATCTGAATGATGTGCTACTTGAATGGCTAATGTACCATTTTACAGACATGATCAGTTATGCACATTAAAACTAATGCATATATATTGCACCATACCAACTCCTAACACCACTTTTCTACCACAGATATAATTATCAACTCTTTATTATTTCTTACATTTCAACATAATGGAATATTCTTCTAGCTGGTCTTCAGTCATATTTAACTCAATATATGCATTGTTTTTATTATTTTTTATCCTATTAATTGTTTCTCTCATTGCACTGAGACAATGCTGGGACACCGAGTTCAAGGGTTGCAGGAAATTGTATCAAACTCTGTACTTATTTCAATCTGGTATTTATTTTATTAATCTTTATTTATTGAATGGTTATGTTACCCCATTTTTTACTGACATAAAAGGCTGCAGATCAATACCCTGGTTCACATATCCTGGCTATGCAAACATGCAGTCACACATATGCACATATAATACAGGGTGCCCCCAAAACATCGTATATATCACAGGCTGACAAACATTTCAACAGCAAACACATGGGGTACACCAATCCAAACCCTGATTGTAATTAAAAAAATAATTGATAAAATATTAGCTACATGTAGACACCATTACCATTTGCCTGACTTCCCTAGCACCACATCTACTGCTGTTTTAAATACAAGGGGTTTTCTCTTATACTCTGTATGTGTGCGTGTATATTATATATATATATATATATATATATATATATATATATATATATATATGTATATGTATCATCATCATCATTTTATGTTTGCTTTCCATGTTAGCATAAGTTGGATGTTTGACAGGGCCCAAAGGATCAATTTTGACAAGATTTCAGTGTTTAATGCCCTTCTTAATGCTATTTACTTTATAGAGTGCATTTGTGCATTTTCCTGGCACCATCACTCATGAGTTTGGCTTGTAACCTACAAGACTAAAGAGGCCCTTGAGGATAGGAGACAAGGTGGTTGATTTAAGCAATGTATTAAAGTTTGATAGGGGAACAGTAAAATATTCACTTCGCGTGGTGAAGATTCATATTTGCCTTTCATTTTACATGCGTTGATAGTCGAAGCTGGTGCAGTGCTCAAACAGAGGTTAATATGGTGATGACAAAGTTCCAGAGTGTATCATAATGTTAACAAGTCTAAGAAGTGTATAGAAGAGAGTGCTGAGACAGAAGAATCAAAGAAAATGGTAGGATAGGTTGTAAAAGTGTTGAAAGAGAGTGAAGTGAATATAAACATTTAGTGCAGGAGGCCAGATTCATATAAGTGATGAATGTTGTGAATGGTGAACAGGGGCAGGAAGTGAATATGAGTGGGGTCAGTATGAATATGGACTGGATCAGTTTCCTTCTGATCAAACAAAAGCAAAAGGTACTACACAGTAAGATCAGTCCTCAAATTGTGTAGTTGTGTATGGAAATTCTAAACCACATAGCTAATATCTGCACTCAACATTTGTATTCAAATACTTTATCTAAGACTTGTTATCTGATGATTTGTATTCAATGCCTTCAGGAGCCAATAATATCAATCACTGCCTTTTAAAACAAAATCAACTTCTTGTTTCTTCCCAATGCTACTGGCTGCCACTCTTTGTGTTTTTTACTTTAAGACAACTGTAGTATGCTATACTCATAGTTATTTCTTCATGATAAAATCTGAAACTTAGATAATCTTTGTGGCTATTTGTTGTCTCTCTTTTCACATTTAAATCTATCTACTTTATGACCTACTACAAGAAACACACAGAGTCAGTAAAACATATACTACATATACTTCTATTGGGTATATTATTCTGTTTGCTGAAAAATACATATATATTTATTTGTATGCAATCAGCATATATAATGAAAACTTGTGCTAATGATAGTTCTGTTATGTGTTTGCAAATGTTAGTCAATTTTCATAAGTAACTGAGATGCTTGATAAAGTAATAGAACACTTTTAGTAAGATGATGATGATGGGAATATAACTAAATTAAGAAATGGATCTTTTGTAAAATTATAAAGAAAGGTTTTAATTTCGATATAAATACTTTTAAAACTGGACGTTTTGTATCAAAGAATCTGTTTTTTTATGTTAGTGTAGACTGGACAGCGGCAATAATTTATGTCCATATGCTCTTCATTTGTCTGCCTTTACCAGTTTTTGTGATAAGGGATTTTTTTTATCAACTACTCATACATATACATAAGCACATTCATATATATATATATATATATATATATATATATATATATATTTAGATTTCTATCTTATCTGCTTGCATTAACACACCTACATACATACACACATACACACACGTGTACAATGGGCTTCCATTGCAGTTTTCCATCAATAATTCTACTCAAAAGGCATTGGTCAGTCTGTGGCAGTAGCAGAAGCTACATGCATGGTGCTGTGCAGTGGAACTGAACCTGACACTATAGGATTGCAGAACGATCTTTTCCTACTCCTAGTATCAAGAAGATTAATAATTTGAATCAGTTTTATTACTTTCAGTCAGCTGAGTTTCTGATCTTCTTTTGATTCCTTACTAAAGTCTTTTACTTCCATTGCATTGATAATACCTGTAACAATATTCCTATTTCCCAATTGCTTTTCGCTTACAAACCTGTCATTCTCACAAAAGAAATGGCAAAAAAAAAAGAAGAGAAAAAAAACGAACAAAAACCATCACTTAGCCAAAGTGAAGGACAAGTATTACATTCACTTCGTGGTTGAATGACTTATGTTAAAAGAAAGACCATTCTATGGTGAGACATCATATATATAGTAATTTATATAAATTGCTTAAATTTGCAATAAAATCTAAGTGTGGTTCACAAGACAAACATGTATTAAGTTATAGATAGAAATGTGAAGACGTGTGACATAGCAGTTGGGGAGTTCAGCTGATGACCATAAAATTATGGGTTCAGTCCCAAGCTCAAACAGCACATTGTGACTTTGAGCAAGACACTTTGTTTCACATTGCTACGGTTTACTCAAGTGTAATGAATACCAGCCAGATGCTGGTGTAATCGTTCTCTCACTATCTAAAACAATCTGAGTGTTCATTGGATCAAGAGTATTCATTGGATCAAGATGTCTACTTCTAACTAAAAAGACATCTAAAAAGAACAAGTGAAAGCAAGGTACATGCTACCAAGTCATACTCACTTTGCAAGTGATGATTAGTTGCATATACGCTGAAATGGGAAATATCAAATGATAATGGAATGAAGCCAGAGTTTTGAATAAATTATGCTACTAGGTATTGAGTCCTTTCTTTTTACTTATATATACAATTATATATAAAGTTAAACGAATATATATAATCATTGTCATTATAGAGTTTGACAATTCTCATATTAGCTTAAACCTTCTGCAATTGTATTTGCAATAGATTACTCTGTTCACGTGTTACAATTAATTTTTAAAATAATTAACAATTTGGAGGATTAAGATTTTCATTATTGAAGTGTTGTATGCAATGTAATTTATCAAAATGAAGGGTATATATATATATATATATATATATATATATATATATATATATATATATATATATATATATATATATATATATATATATAAGATTATGTTAGATAGTTTTAATTTAAATATTAGCCATTTAAAACAAGTAATTTTGTAAAAATAGAACCATAAATGATCAGAGGTGGGTTGGTCCAAAAGAGTTTAAGAAACTAGCATGCAACAAACATAAGTACTTGAGTTTTTGAATATGAAGTGGTTGACTAAAGTCTTTGTCATCAGGCAATATCTCTTGGGACCACTCCAATATATAACAATGGAGTTGGACTCAATACTATAAGCCAACAAAACTCTCTTGAATTTTACAATATTCCTGTTGTTTAGCAGGAACTTTGCAATACTTAGAATAGCTTGTTGTTCCAATCCTATGTAACATATAGTGTCACAAATTAGGAAGGACCATACTTTCAGCTGCTTCTTGACCATAATATATAAGACAGAATTTAATAAGCTAAATTTATATTTTCTTATCTGAGATCATTTAATTCATGTCATTATTTCTACTAAGAAATCTATGTGCAACAAATCACCTCATTTCTCTTTTTACATACATCTCAGGTTGTATAACTATGTGAAGAATTCATATTTGATAAGTCATGTTATTCCCTCTGGCTGGATGACCATCATAATGCTAATCACAACAGTTGCATTGGAGCTGTCTAGATATTATGACACATATCAATGAGATGTTTCCAAACATTTTTCTACTCAACTGCTCTTTATTGATTTTAGTTAATCATTGCCTCACTTCTTAATTGAGATTCTTACTTACATATATGCTTGTGTGTACATACATGTATATACATATATGCATATGTGTGTGTGTGTGTGTGTGTGTGTGTGTGTGTGTGTGTGTGTGTGTGTGTGTGTGTATGCATATGTGCATATATATGTATGCACATATACAAGGGGCATTCCAGAAATTTTGAGACTTTTTCAGGGAGTCATTTACTAATATCAAAGAAGTGCAAAACTCTAATCTCTTTAAAAGTAGGATCCTCTGACTTGAATACGTTTCTTATAGCACACCAGCTACTTTGTGAAGGCTCTATGGAAGTCCTCCAAAAGCCTCCTTAATCATCTTCAAAACAATTGTTCCTGAGGTTCATCTTCAGTGTGGAGAACAACTAAACGTTAGAGGTAGCATGGTCTGAACTGAGAGTGAGGGACAGTTTTGACGTCCATCTCTGTCAAGTAGTTGGATACCAGGGTGTTTGTCACTGAGCACCCTGGGAACAAGATTTGTGCAAATTTTGTGCAAGTTCAAATCTTCACAGATAATTCTGTGTACAGTTGCCATACCAACTCTAAACTGTGTTTTTTGTCTTCAGAGACATTCACTGGTTTTCTTCCAGAAACCTTCAAATTTTCTCAACTACCTAAGATGTTTTGATGTCTTTATTCCTCCCACATCCCTCATCCTTTCTGACCTCCTTTCTACTAAACTTGAACCCCTTGTACCAGTGAAAAAGTTTTTCTATAAGCAGTCTAGAGCATTTCTTTAGTTTCTGTAGTACTTTTTCCTAGTTTAATACTAAACTTTATTGCATAACGAACTTTCCAGTTCCCTTTTTCATTCTACAAACTAGTCAGCTATGACAAGCAGTGTTTAACTGAGTGTGTTCAAAGTGCTCTTATAGCTGTGTTCTTCAATCTATTATAACACAAGTTGGTAGATCAACATATTAGATGTATAGTAATGACATAGTAAAATGACAATAATCTAGAACTGCCTCTCTTAAAGGTGTCGAACTTCTGGAATGCACCTTGTATATTTTATTCTTGTATTCGTTTCAGCCATGTGGCTGTGGTCAGCTGGAGCACCACCTATGCATATATGTATATATACATATGTATATGTGCATAGACCTACATATACAAGGTGGCCCAAAAGTGACTGAGGGTTTTTAATTTTTAATAACTCCCTTATTTTTACAAATAGGTGTATAAACTCTTAATTCAATATAGAAGAGATAATGGAAATTAATTTGCTTTAGTTGTTTTCGTTATACCTCTGCATTATATATGAAAAATGACATCTTTTAAATGGCATCCATTTTCAGCTTCACAAATCTGTGCCCTTTCCAAAATAGTTTCCTTGACAGATGTAAAGGTTTCAGGGTCTAGTTCCCTGATTTCTCTAGTGATATTCTCCTTTAGTTGTTCCAGGATTTCTGGTTTGTTAACATAATCCTTCTCCTTGAGGTACCCCCACAAGAAGAAGTCAGGCTGGTCAAGTCTGGGGAACCCAATGGCCAGTAGCAAGAGATGATTCTTTCTCTTAAACATTGTCTCAGCAATTGTATTGCCTCTCTAGCAGTATGAGCAGTTGCCCCATCTTGCTGGAACCACATATCGGGCCTATTTTGAATGGTCGGGCACAAAAAGCTCTAAATCATAGCCCTGTACCGCTCAGCAGTCACAGCGACAACATTCCCATCATTGTCCTCAAAGAAATAAAGCCAGATTATCTCATCCGCCATAATTGCACACCATACTGTACACTTTATGGTGTGCAATTCTCTTTGGTTCTCTCTAGGTTTGAATAATAGACCCCTGATTTTGATAGAAACATTTCACCACTTGGGTATGCTGTGCAGTGCCATGTGTTTTGATAATTAATGTCCAGGATCTAGTCCATAAAATCCCTGAAAATAAAAGAAAAAGTCACAAAATAAAAGAATTATTAAAGATTGGGACACCTCGGTGACTTTTGGGACACCCTATCTTTGTGTGTGTGTTTTTGTATGTGCATATGTATGCATATGTATGTGTAAATTTACAAGTGTTTGTAGATATGTATGTGTACAAAAAAAATTAAGCAAAGACAGTACTTGAAAAAAAACAGTACAAGATACAAACAAAGTCATTATACTCCTTCATAAGCAGGTAACTGTTGTACACCCTTTTTTCTTAGAAAGATCCTGATGATGAACTAGTGGGATCATGTCACAAATGAAGAGATTCTGAGAAGAGCAATTGACAAGACCACCACAAGAAATTGTAGCAGAGCACTGATTCTGTCTGACAAGCCACATTCTTCATCTAGCCAATAAATGGCACTCAAAAACATAGCAGATATCATATCATTGTTATTATGTTAAATTGTCGTATGTCCAAATTTGGCCATATGTGTTTTTTCCAAAATTTGATTTTGCTTGCAATAGCCAGTTCCTTTGTTCAAACTATCATATCTCCAGCTGCTTCAGATGAAAATTGTCAAAGTGTAATGCAATGATCTAGCATTTTTCAAAAGTGTAGTAAGTCCCACATAGAACAGTTTTGCAAAAAAATATCATACATGCATGAAGTCATGATTTTATGCACCCAACAAAGTATTATTGTTAGGCTGAAATTATTGCTAATGTAAAAAAAAAAAAATTGGAATTGTGAAACCATATTTTAATTTTCTGAAAAAGCAATATTTTGGACTTACGACACTTTTGCATAATAGCAATGATATGAAGTCAGGTTTAAAAGAGGCAGATCCAGAATCATTTGACACTGTATATTTCAAGTTGACGTGAAGACAGTCTACATTACATAGAATGAATGTGCAAGAGTAGCATGTGACTGAACTAGGTGAAGAAAGCTTGCTCCCCAATGTGCAGGATAACCTACTGCTAAAGCTAAATACATACATATATATATATATATAAATTTAACGTCCGCCTTCCATGCTAGCATGGGTTGGACGATTTGACTGAGGACTGGTGAACCAGATGGCTACACCAGGCTCCAATCTGATTTGGCAGAGTTTCTACAGCAGGATGCCCATTCCTAACGCCAAAGTGTGGGATGCTTACAGCACCTAGGTTTCCCAAGCGGTCACCCATCTAAGTACTCACTAGGCTCGACGTTGCTTAACTTTGGTGATCGGATGAGAACCGGTGCTCTCAGCGTGACATGGCTATATATATATATATATATATATATATATATATTGATCTATGTATGCATGTATGTGTATATACACATGTATGTATATGTATGCTTAGATGGGTATTGTAAATTTTAGAGGTAATACTTGATAAGTGTAAGCACCTGTATATGCCAGATAGTGGCCGAGGTGAAAGAATATATTAAAACGTAAAATGAAAACAGAACACAAAGGATTCTGCGGTACACGTGTTTCAAGCTCTATACACAAACTGTCATTGCATCATTACATGAGTATATAATTGATAGAAATTCCAAAAGCTTCTTAACATACAATCTCCTCTGTGACCATATTCCCTTCTCTCACCTACCCAATAAAATACATATAAATTTATTTCTTGTTTCTTTAAGAACAGACATAAACTTCCTGTTGACAAAGAGTCCAGAGCTCCAACTAAAGAGAATAAAACCCACAGAATTGTCTTCCCTTACCCACACTTCCTGTTTTGACACCACACTTCCTGTTTAACACATAAACTTTCAGCCTTTTTTAAACATAACACTAATCTTAATTACATGCATCCTAATCTTTCTAACAATTATCTACATGGATTACCATTGAATTTTAAAAGCTCAAAGACAATGTAATGTATTGGTATATTTATTCTTTTATATATTTCTTATATATATATTTTTTTTTGTAAAAAACATTATTTTCATTTTCCCTCTTCTTGAAAATTTGCCATGCAATGAAAGCTGGCTAGAAATCCTTTTTAATCCTCCTTGTACACATCTATATTAAAATATGCTTTCAGTTTAGCATTCTGCTTTATTATTATTTTTTTTTTCATTTTCCTATATATATATGTATATATATATATATATATATATATATATATATATATATATATATATATATAAGCTGGCCACTGATTGTTCACGATGTGCCCAACCATTCCCACCCACTTCACCGGAATCCTCTTCTCAATTATCAGGAACCCCTACGGAGTTCTGCCTCACTTCTATACCAGAAGGCTTGCATACTGCCCTCCCTTCCCATCACCACCAATCATTCACACTACTGCATGTGCCAAAAGGAGATGTGTTACTTAGTAAATTAACAAACCACCTTTCCCTCCATATATAATGGACTAACCAATAGCAGCTCATTTACTTAATTTACACATTGACCTGTTTATGTTTGCAGACCCTTTATATGGTCAGAGAGTTAGGGACATCCTAATTGAGAAATTTGATTACAGGGAGGAGGAGCTACAGACTTGTGACATAGAGGGCAACTGAGAATTCCAGTGGGCAGCTTGCTGAGTGCCACAGACCAAATCTGTGGCTGGTGCAAAGTCCCTTCCAGACTTAGGTTGATGTGGTGGTGGAACGATGCTGTAGACAGGGCCATTAGAGCAAAGAAACAAACCTGGAAGAGTTAGGGTAACAGGGGATTGTATCAGATAATCAGAAGAGAAACTTGGAGGCAGGTATATCTAGCTTGAAGAGTAGCAGAAAAGAAGTTTTCCCATGTTCAGTGATGTGAAGACCAAAGAACTGAACTGTTTCACATTGCAAGACAGTGTGTGAGAGAAAATTTTGATGTCTTAGGAGAGATATGTGTCTGCATGGATGATGGCTCACTTGCATTTAATAATTTTTGCAAAGAAAGACGGTTGGAAATGCTATTATGAAAGACTGCTGAATATGAAGACAGGGAAAACTCCGGGCCCATCAGGAATCACCACTGAGATGCTTCAAATATCTGGCGGCATGGTTTATGGTCTAGTCACCCATATTGTAAATCAGGTGGTTCACAAAGGAGTCGTACCTAATGACTGGTGTAAGCAGCATCATAGTCAACTGCTACAAGGGTAAAGGTGATGCCATAGATAGAAATAATTACAGAGGTATCAAGTTGTTGGGTCAGGTGATCAAAGTTACAGAGAGGGTCATAGCCCAACTAATCAAGGAAACAGTTAGTTTAGATGAGATGCAATTTGGTTTTGTGCCAGGTAGAAGCACCACTGATGCTATATCTCTGGTAAATACATAGCCAAAGATAGACCTTTCTACTTGGCTTTTGTTGACTTGGAGAAAGCCTTTGACAGGGTTCCCTGATCCCTTATCTGGTGGTCAATGTGGAAACTAGAGATAGATGAATGGTTGGTGAGAGCTATACAAACCATGTACAGGGACACTACCAGTAAGGTGAGGGTTGGCAATGAGTACAGCGAAGAATTCAGGGTACAAGTTGAGATTTGTCAAGCATCAGTGCTCAGCCCCTTCTTGTTCATCATAATCTTCCAAGCAATAATAGAGGAATTTAAGAGAGGTTGCCTCTGGGAGCTCCTCTATGCTGATGACCTTGCTGTCATAGTGGAATCACTATCAGAACTAGAGAAGAAGTTCCAGGTATGGAAGCAAGGTCTAGAATCGAAGGGCCTTACAGGTAACCTAGCTAAGACCAAAGTCTTAGCAAGTAGGAAGGCAAAGAAATCACCAATCCCTTCAGGTAGATAGCCCTACTCAATCTGTGGAAAAGATATAGATAAAAACTCCATAATACGTACCCAGTGTAAGCTTTGGATGCATAAGAGGTGCAGCAATATTAGAGATAAGTTAACAGGAAAAATAGAATGTGTGTATGGAAGATGCACAAGTACAGTAAACACCGAAAATGTACAGAAAATAGATTCCATCAACTGCCAGGTAAGTAAGATAAAGGTAGTAGATAGCTTCCATTATCTAAGTGACCAAGTTAAAAGTGGAAGTGAATGCTCCAAGAGCATAGCTGTGAGAATATGAATAGGCTGGGCAAAGTTCAGAGAGCTCTTACCTTTGCTGGCAGCAAAGGACCTCTTCCTCAGAGTGAAAGGCAGATTGTATGATGTCTGTGTGTGAACAGCTATGCTACATGGCAGTGAAACATGGGCTGTGACAGACGAGGACATGTGTAGGCTTGAAAGAAATGAAGGCAGTATGCTTCACTAGATGTGCAATTTCATAGTGCATGTTTGACAGAGTGTAAGCATCTTGAGAGAAAAGTTGGGCATAAAAAGCATCAGATGTGGTATGCAAGAGAGACAACTACACTGGTATGGTTATGGAATGTGTTTAAAGGAGGACAGCTGTGTAAAGAAGTGCCAGTCTCAAACTGTAGAGGGAACCTGTGGTAGAGGTAGACCCAGGAAGATGTGGGATGAGGTGGTGAAGCATGATCTTCAAACTTTGTGCCTCACAGAGGCAATTACTAGTGACCAAAACCTTTGGCGATATGCTGTGCTTGAGAAGACATGTCAAGCCACATAGTCTCACGTTCAGTCTCACTGCATGGCACCTTGAACAAACATCTTCTTTTACAGCCCTGGGTCTACCAAAGTCTTATGAATGAATTCAGTAGATGAGAAATTTAAGATATGTATGTACATGAATGTATATATGTGTTTGTGTATGCAAGTAGTGTCATTCATTTCCAGTTTTCCCTGAGAACATATCTGGTCATGGGGAATATTACCTGAAGTACTTAGAAACAGGTGAGAATTGGTGAGAGAGAGAGAGCAACTGGGCATAGGAAATATGCCTCAGCAGATTCTGTCTGACCTGTTTAAGCATGGAAAAGTGGACAGTAAATGATCACCATTTTGATAATCAGTAGAATTTTTTATCAATTTAATATGGTGGGCTATACATATAAAACTTTTTGCAAAGCTATATGATGTTATATGACAGTTCTGCTAATAATTTCTTCAGACTAGTTACAAAGGTAACACAATTGGTGCCCAAATTTCCACACAATAGAATTGAACCCAAAACAAATTTCTTAACCATAGAGCCATATACGCACACGCATACACATATGCACACACACACACACACTCTCATTCATTCATTCATTTGGCTATTATCTACTTGATACAGAAGAATGAAGTAAAGCACTTTCCTAGGTATTGTTTGTAAAATTTTAAGAAATTCTAAAAGATATTTTTCTTTACAAGTTGCATATAAACATTGCATATCAAGAATGGCTGCAAAATATGTTAATTCCTGTGAAGTTCATTGGTAGTTTGTTTTTAGTTTTAAGAAATATGTTTCTTAGTACAGTGTTCAGAAAGTATGAACTAAACAATTCGAAATCAAACCAAAATGGTAATAATATAAAGCAGAATGGGTAGGTGGTCAGAGGCATTTATTCTTTGCTGGTTTCTTTAATTCTTTCTCTAGGTCTATGGAAAACAAATTCTAAGAAGCCATAACTTACACTTCGAAGCAAACATAATAACACATCATACTTCTCTTGTATAATGTGTATATTTCATTGTGTGTGTATTTGTAAAAATTAGTGTTGTGAGGTTTTTTTGTGTATTTGTGTATACATTTAAAATTAAGTATTATATATAAATGCATGCATATGTAAGTATATATCAAGTATATATGTATGCATATACATATTTGTGTGTATGAACATATGTATGAATATATATATATGTGTGTGTGTGTGTGTGTATACATATATATATATATATATATATATATATATATATATATATATATATATATATATATATATATATATATATATATATAGAGAGAGAGAGAGAGAGAGAGAGAGATAATAGATAGACACCATGAATAATTATGTGTATGTTCATAAGTACATTTATATATTCACAAATATGTGAATGTATAATGTAAAAGCATGTACATATGCATGTATACATATGTGCATACTAACATACATATGCATTGTTAAACACAAACACACACGGATTACTGTGAAATAAACACATTCTCAGAGATTATAGCTGACAATCATACTTGTAATTTTCATTATGAAAGCACATTGTTTATTATACATATATATATATATATAACTTATACAAATGTGCATACACATATAACACATGTTTACATTTGGAGATATGTATGTATAATCAATTATTTAATGTTTGTGTGCTGCTATATTATGCCCTTGAGCATATTTCATCTACATCGATATTTCCCTAGCTCTGCCTATATCAAACATACTGTCTGACTATTGTAATTACCAAGTCAAATTCCTTTCTTTAGCCTTACTTATGCTTAACTTGCATCTATATTTTTTACACATTTTTTTGTTAAACTCAAAACTTTTCTGTTCATCTTCAATTTTCTTTTCACATTTCCTTTTCCTTCATTTCACTCATGTTTTCAAAGAGATTCTCATTTTTTAACCTGAATTTCACTTGATTTTCATCGAAAAATAATAACCACAGAAAATGAAATAAAGATAACAAAGGACATATGATACACCAAGCAAACAGCAACAACCGCACCAACTCAATTCTCAATCTCAACTTGTATTAACTTTTCGTTTTGTATTAATTTCTAATCTTGAGAAACAGACCAAGTCCTAACAATGACAATAGTTTTTGCTTTATGGTAATAGGCAGACTAAGCTATGCACTAAATGATCTTTCCACTGAGGTATATTACAAATCTTCCTTTCAACTTTTCTGTTTTAATTTACTCTTATTTTGCCTGTTTTAAGAATTTTAAACAACTGATAATGTGTCTGCAATAAGGCATTTTTGTGTACCCATTTTTCTTTGATTTCATTTCTTTTGTTCCATACTCTTCTTTTCTATTCCAGCAGCCTATTATTTTATTACTAGTCAAAATGGAATGTGTGTTTTTGTCTTCATTAAAGAAGGAAGAAATAGTACTTTCATCAGTATAAGAGCATTCTAAGTCCCAAGCTATGCATTTTGTTTAAGAATACTTGCTGTATCCAAAGTTTAAGTCCTACAGAAGTTCTCAACCAGGGTTCATATAAAATTTTTTGGTGGTCCACACAACAGAATAGTAGATTGGGAATCTACAATAGTATTTTGAGGACCCCTGAAAATATTTTACTTTAGATGTATGTAGTGGTATCTTTTGCAAGTATCAGCTAAGTTTCTTTCTCTAACATCTTACATGACCTACACAAGTTAATGTGTAAAAAAAGAAAATAGGAATTTTGAAAGAAGTTTCTGTAAAACTAGTTTTTTAACATCGAATAGCTATGGGGGTCCACCAGAATAAAATAATAATCAAAGGGGTCCATAGATAAAAAATGGTTGAGAGCCTCTGGTTTAGGAGCTGATGTTCGCAAGTTCAAATCTTATGGTGTTTGGTTTTGCCTTCCATAAGTCTAGAGTTATCTTCTTCACAAAGATTCTCAACATCTCGATATCCTCCTCATAGCCATCATCCTCACCAGCACCATAATGACATTTTTTCTCTACAAGGAGGAGTTGGACAGAGGTGTAATACAAACAAAGACCACTTTTGTCAGACCTGATTTTCTTTGAAAATCTTTCTTGATCTATCTGTACTATCAGCTCTTGTAACTCATAACCCTCACCTTCCTCTCCATCCAGCATGATTTATTAGTGTTATGTACATCTATCCAGCCACAGTTTGCATTTCCAGCTGCTCAGCCTTCTGTCTTGTAGATTGAAATTGAAATTCTTCATGTCAAACTCAGCTGATATCTCATTTCACATATAAACATTGCCTAAACTACTTCACAAACACTACACTTCTTAAAATATTTCAGTTTCAGAAGAGAAAATTTGTTGATTCTCTTTAAACATTATGATCACATTGGCAAACATATCCCCTATCTGGGATTGTGTTTCAGGTACACATGCAAATATTCTAAACTATATTAAAAAAGGAAATACAAAACAAAAAAGTCATACAGTTAATTAACAAAATAATTTCATTGTGTTAGGCCACAACTATTAGTATATAGACAGTTTCTGCAATACAGTACTAGAAACATATTTGAGCACTACTATACATTCTAGCTGTATTTCTGTCTAACTCTCTCTCTCTCTGTATGTGTGTATATTATTTTATTCCTTTATTCTGTTACTTGTTTCAGTCAGTTGACTGCGGCCATGCTGGAACACCACCTTGAAGGGTTTTAGTGAAACAAATAGACCCCAGGACTTATTTTCTAAGCCTAGTACTTATCCTATCAGTCATTTTTGATGAACCTTTAGGTTACAGGGATGTAAACACACCAACACCGGTTGTCAAGCAGTGATGGAGGGACAAACACAGGCACAAACACAGACACATCGATATATACATACACACACACACACACACACACACACATATATATATATATATATATATATATATATATATATATTTGTAATGTGAGAGAGTTAGGGGTTGAGGGTTCAACCCACTAAGGGATAGTATCTATCCAGTATACTGCTCGGAGGGTACCCAATTATTGCTACACTAGTGTTATACCAAGTGCAATCAATGGGAGAGGGTAAAAGTGGAGGTTTTACCCCAAATTTGTATATCAATTAGAAAATGGAAGATAATATGCTGAACCCAACTACTTGCAGACAATGTATCCCGTTGAATTCATTAATTTAATTCGTAGCTAAAGTGACAAAGAAAGAAAGATTTGTATGAAACCCTTTGTGAATCTCTGAAGAGGCTTAGCGGTTCGGGCATGTAACCCCATTTCAACATGTCATCTGATAATCACTCCGGCAAGAAATATTCGGATAGAATGGGGCATGCTAAAACTAGGCCGAAACAGCTGTAAGATTAAACTTCTGTTCATTCTCTAATTCCTTATGTACTTTGTACTTCTATATGTAAACCAGGTTGGCAAAATAACATAGTTTGTCATGGACACCTGTACTTTCGTTTTTTCTTTCTTTTTTTTGTCACTTTAGCTACAAATTAAATTAACGAATTCAACGGGATACATTGTCTGCAAGTTGTTGGGTTCAGCATATTATCCTCCATTTTCTAATTGTTATATATATATATATATATATATATATATATAATGGGCTTCTTTCAGTTTCTGTCTACCAAATTCACTCACAGGGCCTTGCCATACAGTAGGACTGAACCCAGAACCATGTGCTTGGGAAGCAAGCTTCTAACCACACAGTCATTCCTGCACCTATAAACTCACACACACACACATCATGTTTAGCTATGGGGGAAATATTACTTTCCTTGGAAACATGTAAGAAATGACAAGAAGTGTCTGGCTATTGAAAAATCTGCCTCAAAAAGCTCTGTCCAACATATGCAAGCATGAAAAGTGGACATTGAAATGTTGGTGAGGACATATGTGTGTGTGTGTGTGTGGTTGCATGTATGTAAGCAGGTATTTAGATTGGTTCAAATGTGTTCTGAACATATTTAACTTGTAAAAAAGGCAGCTTTCACTGCAGCTTACCATTGAGAAAAATGTTTGCTTTATGCAGTAGGTGTTAAAAACACCAGCAGTCATTTCACAACGTTTCTGGTAGAACAGTGAATGCATTTGTAATTACTTGACTATCATCAGCACTATGTGTCACAGCAGTAACAACCCTGATATGATTCTGGAAGTCCTTGCTTCCTTATAGAAAATCAGTGTCGAAACATGAACTGATTAAATATGACATAAGACTGGTTAGGACAAAATATTGTAATAGGCATGTGAAAGCATCGATCAATTCAAATATGTTTGTGATATATTTGACTTCAAAAATGCTACCTTCACTGCAGTTTGATATCAAGAAAAATACTCACTTCAGGCATTAGTTATTAAAAGCACCAACAGTAATTTTAGGGCACCTGCTTGTGTAATGGTGAATACATCTCAGTTGTTGCCACTGAGTGGACTGGAACACCTGGAAATTTAGGGCCTTTCATGAGGATGCAGTATGCCTACAGAAGTAGACCCAACATTATGATCATAGAGCATAGTAACTGGCCCTTAAGCCTCATGCCTTATATATATATATATATATATATATATATATATATATGTTGTTGTACTTGGGGATGGTCATATTGCCAGTTTAGCCAATAAAAACACACGCACTGTATATTTGGTGTTAATTTTTTTTTTTTTTCAGCTTTATATTACATTAATCTTAATCTTAATCTTATTTCGGCCAGAGTTCTTTCGTCACACTTCTGTGACCTCATCAGTGGTCCTTTGTTTCCTTCTTTCTTATGTGTGTCTCACCTTGCTAACTATCAGCCATTTTGTATTTTGTATTCCTATTGTATGTGTCTACGCATGCGTGTCCTTCAATGTGTCTGTGTCTTTTGTAAGTGCATGTGTGTATGGGGAGTGTCTGTATCACCTATATTCTCTGTTAATACGTGTTCATTTGTATTAGTTTTTATTTATTTATATGTTCATGTGTGTGTGTGTGTGTTTTTTTATTTTTTTTTTTTTATTTTTAATGTGTTTAATTAAATTTTGTTAACGTATGTAGTATTTAATTCCATTTGTTTATCTATGTATTGTATTATACTTTGTTCCTATTATTGGTTTATGGGTAACATGTTGTCACATGCTGTGGTTTGTTAGTGGCGTATGTTAGTGTTCCATTCTAGTTTCCTATTCAGGCTAGGTTTCCCTTCTATTATGTGTGTAGCTTCAGTAATTTGTCTAAGTGCTGCATCACTGCTATGTGTAGATAAGATTTTAATTTCTATGTTGTTGATTGAGCCTCTATGTTCTTGCTCAGCGTGCTGGTACAGAACTGATGAGTTCTTCCCTTCCTTAAGTTCCCAGCAAGGAGTATAGGGGAGCGGGCAAACGAACATTCACCCAGCCAACAGACAAAGCCACAGGTGGATGAGAACAATTAACATCATTGAGTTTATAACCAATCAATGTTTAATAAATTTCACAGTGATAGAGAAGAATAAATATTCAAATATTTGGTCATATGTGATTGAGAATTCAGTCATCTTCAAAGAAGGAAGTTATATTAACAATGAGATACCATGAAGTTTTAAAAGGGTAAAAAAAAAAAAAGATAGAAAGAATATTTAAAAGATTTTGTCATTGTACATAAAGGAGAATTCTTTGTTGTTGGTTTTGTTGGGGAGAACGTGAGTTCTGATTGGTTATAAACTCAATGATGTTAATTGTTCTCATCCACCTGTGGCTTTGTCTGTTGGCTGGGTGACTGTGTAAATATGTCATTTGTTTTTTAGATGTTCTGGTGACATATTTTGGTCTGCTTGGCTGACTTACTGGTAACATCATTTGTTTGCTAACTGCTTTGGTCACTTGTTTTTGATCAATAATAACTCAGTGCTCTGGCTGGTTGATTTTCTGCATATGTCATTTGGCTATCAAATAATTTGGTTACTTGTTTTTGACTGATGATTGTCCAATGTTCTTTTCCCGAGGGTCCAGTTTTGACCAGAAAAAAATCTCATTGGTTAAGTCTAAGGTGACATCAAAGTGTTGAGAAAGTCTAAGTAAAGAATGATATAGTAGAAAAGAGGCCAAAGTTAATAGATCTAAGAAACGCAACTTATGCAGAGGAGAAAGATTGAGCATTCTTTTTAGATTCAAGAATTCCACCACATTACTGAAGTCTAGATCCAAAACTTTTAACAGGTGCAGACATTTGAACAAGTTTTTTTTTGTGTAGAACTGCAGGACACTGCCCACTTTGGATTGAGTCACTGTCTTGCAGACTTAGACCTCCTTTCTGTAATATCATTCTACACCAGCTATATCAATTATGATTTTTTACCATCAAAGAGGATGAAGATCTTGGATTTCTTACTTTTCTTTTCTTTCTTCTCATTCCACTTCTTGTATTAACCTTCTCTGCATTAATTCGTCTCATTTATTCTTATTTTGTCATAGTCGAGAAGCCTGGTTTTAAATACATCTCATATATGAACTGAACCAGAAAGATTGCTTAGAGATAGATGGCTTGTTTTATAGACCTGCCAATTTAAAGTATTAGTAGGTCTTTTATAATTGTGTATTAAATTGTTTATCTCATCAAAAAGATGGAATACTTTTTTGTTGAGTTTGCCTATATCGGATTTGTAAACTATATATATGTATGAGTATGTATGTATGTATGATGATGATGATATATATATATATATATATTGGATCAAAACAGTTTGATTCAAACTCCTTGATACTCAGAATGTCAAGGAGTTTGAATCAAACTTTTTTGATTCATAAATGTATTTCCCAACAAATGTTTTGAATGCCCTTCTTTCATCTGTCTACTCACTTGTGTGTGTGTATATATATTTATATATATATATATATATATATATATAAACACACATGCAAGAATGTACATACATATATCACTGTTAAATTATGTTGAACAAATGACAGAATAGTGTTTAAACATGTTTCAGAGTGAACAGCTCTTGAAACCAAATTTTTGTAAGATGACTTAAGATTCATGCAGCTTCAATTTTGCAAGTAATCTGCACTATTTTTATGTTTACATTTTTACATTTACAAGTGTTATTAAGTGTGCAATTATCTTTATTTCTGAAGTCACATAGGTTGCGTTGTAGGGGATAGTTACTTACTACTGGATTGGTGTATAAAGATGGATTATTAAGCAGTGTATCATGATTAATAGGGTTATTATAATTGTTGGTATTATCATTACTATGTTTGGGGTGGTTATTGAGATTGTTATTATTGTTATTATTGTTATTATTATTATTATTATTATTATTATTATTATTATTATTATTATTATTATCATTATCATTATTATTGATATTGTTATTATTGTTACTTCTATCTAAATAAAATGTATCTAATTTTTTTATTATTTAGAGAGGAAATAATGCTAGCTAAGTTATGTGTCAGACTATAGCCTATCTTTATTGTTTTACTATCAATAATTTCCGAGTACCTGGTATTCTTATCAAAGTGTTTATATTTAGTTATGATTATTGATTTGACTAAATTAGTTTTAATTTGCATATCATACGAGAGTATAAGCCAATTACTATTTTTTTTCTCAATGTCCCTACCATACGACCCAGTTTTATTGCTGTTAGAATGACGAATGCTATGTTTATGCATATTTGTTTTTATCATCTTGTCTATACTATAAATTGCAGTGTTCTTGATTGCTTGATTGATTGATTGATTGAGTGTCGGCACATTCACTCAAGAACGGTGCAGTGGAATCAATTGAAATTCAGCACGGAGCGGCAGCATGGTTCGCTGATGTTCAGGAGATTTTTATTGGCCTCCAACTCCCATAGTTACCGAGATAATCGATTATTACTTTTTAAGATAAGAATATCCCATTCAAAGTGGGGAGGGGCGATTTTGTTGCCTTTCCCACGCGCGAAATTTTACGAAAACCCAGCACAATAAAGATTATTTTTTTCCAAGTAATGTGGCTGGGTTTGTTTTTCGAAAATTTTAATCAGAATCACAGAAAAAAAATAATTTCAATTTTTTGTGCATTAAAAAAAAAAAAAGCTATAGCTTACGCTCTTTCTAATTACTATGTTTTTTTTAACTTCAGTTACAAATGTCTTCAAACGTCGACATTCAAACAGCTTTTCCATATTGAGACAAACTGACTCTGCACAATTGTATCCATCCGGGAATGCGTTTTCAATAATTGAAATTCACAATTCTAATCAGTGTACATGAACGTCCAACCTATGATTGATCTTGAACAGTTTCGATTAACATTCTTGTGTTGCCAATACAACAACCGCACTACCATATATTTTTCTTTTAAGGCGAGGTTATACCACAAATAAGGTTCCGTGACTACATGGGGCTATGGGTACACACGTGTAGTTAGTTTTACAATATCGACCCGCAAAATCCTTAGCATCGTATTGTTTTTGGGTTGCTCTTACATTTTTTTTGTTTTTGGAATTTTTGTTTTTTTATTTTTAGTTATTTTTATTATTCAAAATATACATAGGAAATAGCCTTTAACCAAACCCACCACACTGCCCGAGTGAAACCTGGAAAAACAGCTAGTTGTCTATGTTATACACGTTAGTCCCTCCATTGGTGCTGCTGCTATTAGGTTTCTGCTTATGATATTTTATTTTGTTGTTGTTGACATTATGATTAGTGTTATTGTTGGCATTATTTGTACTACATTTCATTCTCATTGTTTTATTATTATTATTATTATTATTGTTATTATAATTGTTGTTGCAATTTATATTCTTGTTAATGTTCAGGACGATAGGTTTCTGTACTTTATTGCCTAATTCAGGTAAATTTCTATATTCTTTATTATTACTATTGATGCTATCAATATTATTACTAGTCAATATATTATCATATGGAATATATCTAATTCTACTTTTATATCCTGCATTTTTACTGCTTTGTATTGTTCTTTATGTTTATTGAATAAATCTTCATTAGAAGAGAGATAAGAAATTCTTTTACTAATGCTTTTTATAAGAGCCTTTTTTATCGATTGTGGATGATTACTAATAGAGTGTATACATTTTAAGTTAGAGTTTGCTTTCATGCTAGGTTCATGGAATCCCGTATTTAAATTACAGTTAATGTCTAGGTAGTTAATTGAATAGTTTTCATTCTCTATAGTGATAGAAAGGCTAGATCTATTGAAAAATTTGTACACACATTTTTTAAGTAGTTCTAGACGTCTATTAGAGGTATTTCTAATTATACAAAGTCCACCATCACTGTAAAATCCCCCTCCAAATTCTGGGAATTCCTTATGTAGGTCATCTAATAGATATATTCCCACTAGGTTAGTCACTTCCGCTTGCCTACATTTTATTATCAAATTCAGTAATAGATTTTTGGGTTGTGAGGATTACATTGATTTTTTTCATGCTGACCTTAGTGTGGTTTTTAGCAAAAATAAGGGCAGTATTTAAGATAATAGGGTTTATAGAAGAGTAGTAATTTTGAATATCTCTATGTAAAAGTTTGTTTATCCTTATATTTTATATTAGATAACCAACCTGTTGCATTTTGGGTATTAGTCCATAATTCAAGTTTAATCTTTTTTCCTAAGGATAGGTATGTACTTATCTAAAATTGCTTTGCTAAGTTTTCCTAAATCTGATTTATTGGGGCAAATTAGTCTAACCTGGGTGTTACTTAAGAAGTTATCCCTATCGTTCCTAATTGTAATGCAAAGTATAATAGGTGTAAAAGGTTCTGTTCTATCATCTGTATTGTAATCAGTCATAATTTTCTTAGCGTCTGAGTTGATTGTTTTAAGAGTGCTTCTAGGAACTACTTTATATTTTTTTGTGATTTCTCTGTGGATGAGTTCATGGTAAGTATTTATGTCCATGTTATAAGTGTTTATGGCTTTGTCTGAATGTACTATTATTCTTCTCTTAGATTTTAATTTGAGAATCAGGTTCTTCAGCTTCCTCTGGTGTTCATTGCACCTAAGGGGTGTTTTTAAAACTTATTGATCTTAAAAGAGGACCTGAGTTCTAGTTCAAATGCATAAGGTAGCTGTTTGGTGGTGGCGTTCTTCTGGTTCTGAAAATTCCAGTAAAGTCCTTATCACCCATGGTGTTGGTGTTGGGATAAGTTAGTTCATGCTCCCGGTCATAGTAGTAGGCTTTCCAACGTAGCCTATTGGTGAATTCACTGATTTTAAATATTAGTTAACATAGATGTTCTTAGGAAGGATAGGAATATCCTTTAGGGATGAGTCAATCTGTATATTCTCCATTTTACCAGTAGTATTCATTTTAAATACTTATTTATGTTATCTAGTTAAGTAATTACTAAAAAGTAATTTACAAACTAGTAAATAAATAAGAAATAGACGATGTATATATTATAGATGATGTATCTTCACCCCTTCTTTTTTTATTATCTATCCATCCTATCCCCCACCGTACAAAGGATTTATCCACCAATAGCTATTTTTGCTTTAGTCATTTACTTAACATCCCAAAGATACACACAAACAAAATGGTATGATTAGAATCATATTCAACTTTTCTCTTTTTCTTCTCTATACTCTTTTTCTTTATTTATTCTTCATGCTGATGAAGCTCCATATTCCAGATTGGTTTTATTACCAAATATGATAAATATTTTTAGTATATCAGTGGCAAAACCATACAACATTGAAAGCAGAAACAGCTGTTAGATGGGATGCAGTCTATTTGTCTTGAATTAATAAATAATAATTGATGTAAGTCAAATGGTGTTCATCAATAATTTCTCCATTTTCTATTTTCTCTATATAGATATATATACACTTGCACATATATATACATATATAAACACACACACGTATATATATACATACTGATATATATATATATATATATATATATATATATATATATATATATATATATATATATATATATATATATATATATATATAAAACATATAGATATATATGTGTGTGCATGTATATATATATATTTGTGTGTGTGTGTTTGTGTTAGAAGATATTTCTTTTACTAAATGACATCTCTGAACCATAGTCAGAAAGTCTTTACATAGTCATTTTGGTTATTTGTGTATATGGTTCAATATAAATCGCTGCCACTTAGCTAATCTTTAAAAGCTATATAACTCCTAAATACACACATCCAAATGTATTTATATATGTATATATATATGAATGTAAATATGTGTTAAACTGGGATCACATAGACATATATATATGAGAGAGAGAGAGAGAGAGAGAGAGAGACAGACAGAGAGAGAGAAAGTGAGATTTCTTGAGAGAAATAGATGTATGATGGTTTAATGAAGACTAAGTGGTTTCCATTCAAAACTTTGTCTGGTGACAATGCTTCTGCCATTATTTACTTTACTTGTTGAATAGCACAGATTTCTCTCATATCACACACACACACACACACTCACACACCTCTACTGAATCTTTCCCACACACTCACACACATTAACTCATACATAATTGCATTAAGCCCGTATGTTTTATCCTAATGTTTACTACTGTATTTATAGTTCCATCTCTCATAGCTTAACCTATAAGCACTTAATTGAATACTATGTAATACTAGTACATAATACCAGGACCGCCATCAGCATATGCTCATAATCATAATCACCATCGGCATTATCTCCATCATTCAGGTATAGCCAAGGGATATTAGATTAAGCAATTTTGTCTATTCTATTTGTTTTGTTGAAAAGTTATGCTAGCAGTAACAGAAATTAGCACTACCTTGAGATATGCTCTATTACTACTTCCTGCACGTGCACATACAAGCTTGTACACACACACACACACACACACACACACATGTATGATTGGGAATGCATGCGTGTGTATGCATGCATGCAAGATCTAGTATTAGAGCATATCCTAAGATAAGACTAACTTCTATCATATCATCATCATCATCATCATCATCATCATTTAACGTCCACCTTTCATGCTGGCATAGGTTGGACGGTTTGACTGAGGACTGGTGAGCCAGGTGGCTACACCAGCCTCCAATCTGATCTGGCAGAGTTTCTACAGCTGGATGCCCTTCCTAATGCCAACCACTCCGAGAGTGTAGTGGGTGTTTTTACATGCCACTGGCATGAGGGCCAGTTAGACAGTACTGGCAATGGCCACGCTCAAATGGTGTTTTTATGTGCCACCTGCACAGAAGCCAGTCCAGCGGCACTGGCAATGACCTCACATGAATGTTGTTTTTTGCATGCCACCGGTACAAGTGCCAGTAAGGTCACACCGGTAACGATCATGCTCTAATGGTGCTTTTTATATGTCACCAGCATGAGAGCCAGTCAGTGGCCTTGGCAACGATCACCCTCAGATGGTGCTCTTAGTGCTCCACTGGCACGGATGCCAGTCAAACGGTGCTGTCATTGATTTTGATTTCGATTACGATTTCACTTGCCTCAACAAGCAGAGTGTAGTGTCCAATGAAGTAAAGGTATACATAAGTGGACTGGATACACCGCTGGCATAGGCCACAGGTTATGGCCTGACTTGGCTTGCCGGGTCTCCTCAAGCACAGCATATTTCCAAAGGTCTCGATCACTAGTCATTGCCTTAGTGAGGCCTAGTGTTCGAAGGTCGTGTTTCACCACCTCATCCAAGGTCTTCCTGGGTCTACCTCTTCCACAGGTTCCCCCAACCACTAGGGTGTGACACTCATATATATATATATATATATATATATGTGCGGGGGGGGGGGGGGTGTAAGTCATCATTATCATCATTGTTTTGTATCTGCTTTCTATGCTAGTATGAGTTACTGGTTTGTTATTGCTCTTCTGGATGGGTCAAAGGATCTCATCTCTGGTGTAAACGTCAGTATGCACCTTCCACTTTTTTTATTCTTTCTTCTTACTGCTGGGTGGCCTTCCAAACACCAACCACCTTATAAACTACTGGGTGCATTTTATCATTACACCAAAATGTAATGTTGTCATCTCTTCCTGACCCTACATTAGGGGTCAGGAAGGGTGGTAGGAAAGTGTGAAGTAATGATCGATAGTAAGGTGGGTGAGAATAAATGGTGAGAATGAATGATGAATGACAATACCAAATGCCTTGGCAAGAATAAGAAAGTACAGGAAAAAATAATGGTAAAGTGTATGAAGTACATGCAAATATGATGAGGTTCCCTATGCATATGGCCTGAAATAGGCAAGAGTGTTAAGGTGATAAAGATCAGAAGTAAGGAGTTGAATGTTGGAGGGATAAGAAGATTAGCTAGGTCAGGTGCATCTGAAAGTATGGTATGGTGAGTAGCAGAAATCCACTGCCAACACCACTATAACAATGTGAAACTGAAATGAAGAAAGAGATGTTAAAAGATGGACAACAAAAGTTTGGGCAAACATGTATTGGGAAAAGAGAAGACAGCATTAGTATGGAGGAGAATAGCTGTGAATGGAATATGCAGAAGAGGTGACTGAAGAAGATATAGGATGAACTGGGGAAGATAGATATGAAGTTGTTGTATGGAAATGGATTAAAAAATATAGTCTCTGGACAAAAGATAGAAGGCAAATTTTGCTTAAATCAAATAGCTATAGTTATGTTCACACAGATAAATTCTTCCTATTTAAATGGAAAATACCATTTATTTAAGATCAACAGCCCAACACCTAACAGAACCATCAGGCAACTTCTTTTAATTTCTCATTTCTTTCAACCTTCAAAGCATTTACACTGTACTATATACATAGAACCAATACACTTTGTATATCAACACCATTATTGTACAAAACTGCTACCACTTGATCCATTAGCAAATCCTTTTTACCAGTATACACATACATTCACATATATATGGCATTGTGCCTACATAAGAAATACACACACACCTAATCATCCCATTATCATCGTCATCATCACTTAACATCCACTTTCCATTGTAGTGTGGGTTGGATTGTTTGACATGAGCTGGTAGACCAGAGGGCTGTGCCATGCTCTATTGTTTGTTTTTTCATGATTTCTACAGTTGGATACCCTTCCTCATGTCATACCCTTTATAGGGTGTCTAGTTGGAATTTTTATGCCCCCAGTACTGGTTGAGTCACCTAGTAACCTGCAAGACAAAGTTCCCTTGACTTGGACCAGTTACTATTTAGGGAGGTGGCTCTGTGCTAGTTGATGAGAAGCTAAAAGAATAATTGTGGGATAAAGATAGGTGTTTTGCTGTGGAAGAGATACAGTTACAATCCAGTTTAAAAAACAAAGGAGAAAGATTTAGAAGAAAAGATAGAAACAGAGAGTGAGAGAGGTGATAGTTGATATTTGTCAGACATATTTTCAAGGTATAGTGGATGGGGACTGAATATAGGTGAAGTGATACAGAGGATTGGACTGGGCAAGTGAGCAACCCTTGGACAAAGAGGAAAGTTTCATAAGAATGTGAGGAGAGATGGTTAGAAATGGGATAGAGGTGACTGTGGTAATTGATGGTGAGAGATATAGGAGTGGCTTAAGGGATGGATTATGTTAGGTATTTGAGGTCGTTGGGAGTGATAGCAGATAAGAGGCTTTAAGGATGAAGTATAGTAAAAGGAAGAGGGCATGACTTGAGGAAGATAATGAGGAATAGTAGTGGTTCTGTTCAGGTATGAGGCCACAAATATGATGAAAGGTAGCAGTCAATTATATTATCATCATCATCATTTAATGTCCACTTTCGATGCTGGCAAAGGCTGGATGGCTTGACATGAAGCTGACCAGCTGGGCTTCAATCATCTATTTTGGCAGGTTTTCTAAGCTGGATGCCCTTCCTAATGCCAACCACTTAACAGAGTATGCTGGGTACTTTTTACATACCGCTGGCTTGATATAATAAATTTATATATGTGTAATGTATTTATGACATATATATATATATATATATATATATATATTATAAGTATAGGTGCAAGCATAGATGTGTGGTTAAGAAGTCACTTTCTAGCCATATAATTTGCCCAAGGTACCATTGCTTGATACCTTGGGCAAATTCTTTCTACTGAACCAACCAAAACCATGACAATTTGAGAGATGAAACTGAGAGCCCATAAGCGTGTGTTTGAGTTTCCTTGTCTTGATATGTGATAATTGCAAGCAAGTAATACCACCATACAGTCGATACGATTCATTTCCAACCTTCCTTGAAAATATATCTGGCCACGGAGAAGTATATTCTTGCTTGGAAACAGATGAGATTTGGCAAAAGGGAAAACTATTTGGCTATAGGAGATCTGCCTCAATGAATTCCACCTGATACATGCAGGCAAGTATAAGTGGATATCAAAATGTTAATGGCGCATGTGTGCATGCACACACACACACACACACGAACCCGTGCCAACGTCGTCTCCTTCAATGGACACGAAACTCAGCTTGCGAAGACTTATTGGGGCAAGCGAAAGCGAAATCGGGATAGCACCTGTGCCCAGCGTCACCTTTCTGGCACTTGTGCCCGTGACACATGTAAGGATTTTTGAGCGAGATCGTTGCCAGTGCCCCTGGATGGGCTCTTGTGCGGGTGGCACATAAAATATTCCATTTTGAGCGTGGCCGTTGCCAGTACCGCCTGACTGGCCTTCGTAGGACTTTCGAGCGAGATCGTTGCCAGTGCCCCTGGACTGGCTCTTGTGCGGGTGGCACATAAAATGCACCATTTTGAGCGTGGCCGTTGCCAGGACCACCTAACTGGCCTTCGTGGTTGGCGTTAAGAAGGGCATCCAGCTGTAGAAACTCTGCCAAATCAGATTGGAGCCTGGTGTAGCCATCCGGTTGCACCAGTCCTCAGTCAAATCGTCCAACCCATGCTAGCATGGAAAGCGGACATTAAACGATGATGATGATGATGATGATGATGATGATGATGTTATTTTCCTATGTACTTTTATGTGCCTGTTTGTCTTCATTGCACTGTGGATGATCGCATGTATCAAATTGGTTGTTTATTTGTCAGCATGTCACAGTGTATGATAGTGTATAAATTTGTGTGTGATAACCAGAATATTTATGAGTATATTATATTATGTATTTGTATATGTATTACTCTGTAATTATATGAGAGTTTGTGAGTAAGATTGTCTAAATGCCACTATGTGATCATATTTGAGCTTATGTGTATTCGTATGATTTATACGTGAGTTCATGTTTACATTGGAGTCTACCTACAAAACTGTGTGATTAACATTACTATGTGTCTGTATCTTATTCCTTATATGTCTTTGACTATCCATTGTACCTTTTGTGAGTTCAAGCATACTTTTATTTTATATGAACAGATGTATCAATGTATGGAAATATTCTGATGGTAACGATGATGGTGGTTGAAATTGGAATAGATTTAATAAGGGTGGTGATAGTAGAGATGGCAGTATAATGGCAGTAATGTTTGTATCATTAATTATGAAATAATTGTGTAGGTAACAGTGGTAGTGCTGTTAATGATAGTGATAGTGAGGGTTATTTTATCAGTGATGCTATAATGATAGATTGTGACAGCAATGGTATGGAGAAAACTGAATTGGTATGAGGTAAAACTGAATGGTAAATTGCAAAGGTGATGGAAGTTATTGATTATTTCCTAAAATATCCTGGTAATTATCTAAAACATTAGACTTTTAACTTGACATGATTTTTATTTAATAGAGACTCAGTTGATTTTTCACTCCATTATTTTAGACATTTTAACACCTAAGACTACAAAATTTTCATCATAAAAACCTATGCCTTTATTACCAGATAATTGGTCAAAAATAAAGGTTTATAAATTGAATCATAGTCCTAAACTAAATTGTGTAAAGTTGTACAATAAGAGAATATCAACAGTGAACTCTTGCAGAACTTTAAACTCTTCTACCCAGACTATAGATTTACATTTATATCTGCTGTTACAGTTACAGTGGGCTATATAACCATGTATTCCCATAAAATCTAAGGAAAGCAACGAGATTTGTAACCTTCAAATTATGAGTGAAAATTTATAAAACATTCCCAAAATTCTGCTTTAAAGTTTCCTAGGATGCACATATACAAATGTGTGTGACATCTGCACACATAGTTGTCACACGCTTGTGTATTGAAGTATCATACAAATCAGCTGCATTGGTGCAAATATATCTTCACAAACACCTACATATACATGCCTATTATTTCACATGTTTACCAACATCTGAAGCTAACCTGACTCAAACAAAAAAGCTTGTTAATGACTGGCTGAAAATCATTTAAGAACTTGGAGATATATGAAGAAAAACTCAATGCAAATCTTAGAGATGTATGAAGAAAAACTATAAACAAGTCTCACTGCATATCTTTCAAAAGCTTAACCATTATTCTAATATCTGATGAGGAATGTCATAAGTTTTTAGAGATAAATGAAAATATAGGATGGCTCTTGTAACAAGAGGTAAATAACCAGAAAATATTAAATGTTAATAAAAAAAAGTATGATCATCAGCTTTCTTCAAACACTAGACAGTTGCTAAATGACTGTTAGTTAGCAATATACTAATTAGCATTGCCTTTCTCATTTCTAAAAATTTCCAAATGATCCTTACTAAAAATTACCACCCAGAGTAGCATCTATAAGATAGACACCAGATGCCTCAAATTGTTCTAACAAAATTACTGTACCACCAACAATATTTAAACACCTAGTCAAGTGGGGAGGGAAGATGGGTGTGTGGAACAGTCTAAAGCAGTTATAATAATTTGACAATCTAGGAAAAACAGTAAAGAAGCACAGGAAGTTGGTAATTAGTGTAGCTAGACTACCAGAAAGCCTTGATAGTCTAATGAGTTATCAAAATATAATACCTAACCAAAGTATGATAACCACTAGTTGCTGTTAATATCTAAACAAGTCAAATTCTACCAAGGTCAACTGTGCCTTTCATCCTTTTGGTGGTAAACTAAGTACCAGTTGAGCACTGGAATCAATTTAATCGACACATCCCTCCCTTGAAGTTGCTGGCCTTGTGCCAAAACTTGAAAGCAATAAATAAACAAGTCTTGATACTTCTCAGAGGTGATAATCAACAAATTAAATCTGACACTATACATATTTATAAAAAAGTGTTCTGCAGGGTCACAGCATGGTAGTACTGCTTTATGTCTTTAAGCTCATTATCATACTTGTTCACAAAGCGTAGTGCTTATAGTTATAGATGCTCGAATCCAGAAACAGCTCTCACCCTCTTTCTGTAGATATGAAGCTGTTTGGGCCAAATGTTAACCACATTAGAAGACAGTTTCTATGTGATGTTGACACTTTGATATTTATTACCTAAAGAATAGTTAAAACATGTAAAGTATTTCTTATCAATACAAACACGGAAAATGTTGGGACAATGATTTGGCAAATGACAAGAATATGAGCAAATTGTTCTCAGTTGAAAGCTTGCGATTAGAAATTGTTTTCTCATGAAGCTATATTTATTTGAAATTTCAAAAATTAAAATGTAAAATTCAAAGTACAAGCAAATCTAGGCTTTCTATTTTAAAAGTATATTATGTAAAAAGTTTTTGAAATTTGAAAGATAAATTTAAACTTAAATTACACTTTATGAAAAGAGTGTCAGAGGTGCATTAGATATATCCAAATGGATGCCAATTATAACAATTTTCATTAAACTTAAAACTGAAAATTCAAATTGAAATTTTTAAAAATTCAACTAAGATGTAAAATTTCAAGTACAAGTAAATGAAAAATATTTATTTTCAAAAGTGCTAAGTGAAAATATGTTTTTGAAAGTAAGTTGTCTGAAGAGTATATTGTTGAGAATATATCTAATGTATATTGATTGAAAAGTATATTACAGAATATTTTTATTGGATGGAATATATATTTTGCAATAAATTAATTATTTAAAATGTATATTGTATATATATGTATATTATATTATAATATATTAAAACTGCATTGTAGGGAAAGTATTATCATGTAATAATATATGTGGATAAATATTGGGCATCAATGCATTGTGTGAAATGCATACTGGGTATAGAATATATTGTGTGGTATGTTTATTACATGATTTAAATACGTATCAGATATGAATATGAATATTAATCTATGTGGAAAAGGAATTAAAAAAAGTTTTAAAAAGTTAAAGTACATAAAATAGAAATTTAAACAATTCAGTATTGTTGCAAAAAAAAAAAAAAAAGAAATGTGTTACTGAAAATAAATGCCAAATTAAAAGTTTATTATGTGAAAGTAATGTTACATTAAAGTATAATTGTGTGAAATATCAAAAATGTGTTGTCTAAAATGTGTACGTCATCAAAAATACATTATATGGAAAGTATATGAAGTGAAAAACATTGTGTGGGAAGTGTATTTTGTGAAAATATATTGTAATTTATTAAAAATGAATTAGCATTTTTTTAGAAATACTAAAAATTTCAAATTATAATTTTTTTGTGTGAAAATGGTTTGTGAAAATCTTTTATGTGAAAAAATATTAGTATTTAAGAGGAATCATTAGGAAATCTAATACAATAGCATTATACATGAATATTACTTCATGTTATTTGAATTGGTAGCAACCCCTGGTAATATTTTCAGCATATTCTAAGCATTAAAAAAAAAAACGAACTTTTATATGTGTTGGTCTGAGAAGTAAGTGCATACCTATAGATTTTGTTGCATTTCCTAGTGCAACAACTTTATCAATTGCTTACAGACATTTGCTTACAAAGTCATTTAAGTTAAGGGGAAGTGGATGAATATAATCTAAATAGATCTTTTTGGCAAAGAACCAGAAAAATCAACTGCTATTTAAAAGGTGATAAAACTTAGGAATCAAGTCATGTACTAAAGCATTTTTGTGTCTGGTGGACATCATGTGTTTATTGTGGGGAAAATACCACTTATAAACAGTGGGCATGTTTACCACTTGTTCATTGACAATACATTTGAGGTACACTTGTGAATGAATCTCTTGAATCATTTAATATTGTGGAGTTTAGTTGGGCAATGGTTTTATGTTTGTTTGTGTGTGTGTGTGTGTGTGTGTGTGTGTGTGTGTGTGTGTGTATGTGTACCTGTGTGTGCATACAATGGGCTTCTATGCAGTTTTTGCTCATAAATCAAATCGAGGCTATGGAAAGAGATTCTTGGCTAACATACAATGCATCTATAAGGGTCTCTGCTTTTTGGAGTTGGATGGGCTCAAAACTGCTGTACTTAGACATTACTATGCTACTTACCTTTCCTACTTTCATTTCCTTTGTTGTGTCCTACCATCCTGGCTTTGCACTGTTCCTTCCCAGAACATCAGCCTTATGGAATTCCCACACTTTCATATCTTTCCTGTAAGTGTTGACTTACAAAAGTTCAAAATGACCATTAATAGGCTCGATCTCACTTGCCTGGAATGGCCTGCAAAGTTTGTGTGTGTGAGTGCATGTTTCTTTCTTTTCATCAAATAATAGAAGTGAAGTGAGAGAATAAATGTTTGTTCCATTTGGTGACAGTTGTTTCACAACCTGTGTTTGTCACATAAGCAGTGCTACACAATCCTTATCTGTCTCTCTCTCGCACACACACACACACACACACACACACACACACACACACACACACACACACACACACGCATGCATGCACACACACACACGCATGCATGCACACACACACACGCATGCACGCACGCACATACACACACACACACACACACACACACAAACGAAAAAGCAAATTGTGTTGTAGCATAACAAACAGATTACACATCAGAACGTTTCATAGGAACTCAAAACACTAGATTCTGCTATAAAATAGCAAATAATTTCATTATGCAATCACAGATAATCTATTTGTATATTTTTATATATATGACAGATGATGTAACATTGTTTATTCAAATAACAAATATTACAAAACAGCTGTCAAAAAATGGAATGAACAACTATTCTTTCACCTCACCTCTCTTATCCAATCAATTTTTATACATACCCTCCACTTTTGTGACTCCTGGGTTTTCAGAATGATTGTGAAGTTTTAGCCTGGTCTTAACCTTTGTTTTTCTTGATAGCTGCACATCAGGCAAAGAGCTTACTGTAAGTCCTGTTTGATTCTTTGTACCCCTTGTCTTGTGTGTGTGTGTGTGTGTGTGTTTGTGTGCGTGCATCCACACATGTATAGAGAGAAATCAGTCCAGGTGCAGGTCTGTTTCCATGCCACCTGTTGTCAGGGGAGTCTCATGAGAAGTGGTGGTAGAGATTAAAGTTGTCTGCACCAAGATTGAAGTACAAAACAATACTAATTTAATTCCTTAAAATATTTTGCAGGCCTTCAGGATTAGTATTACTAATGATCAGCAGTGATAATGATTCATATTAATATGCAAATAGGTCTGAATTTATCTTATTGCAAATTTTGTGCAAATATACCTTAATTTATCTTATGGCTCATACACCAAAGACAAAGTAGATGAATGGTAATGAAAACTTTATCAATAACAAAACGTAATGCAAATGTTAGCACACAGCTAGCGCACCCTGACAACGTAGAAGGAGCAGTCTCTATCCACAGCTAAATTATTTCCTGGCTGCTAAAGAAACCTGACATTGACTGTAAAAAAATTTAGATCTGGCAGTAACTACATAATCATTAAAGCAACATTGTTCCCATGATTTTTGTTTGCTATAAAATAGCAATAACTGCCACCACTAATAATCACTTTATGTAGCAGAGAAGTCTGAGGAAATAAGGAAACATTGATAGAGCTAAGGACTTTATTGTTTCAAACTTAAAATAAAGGACTAATAAAGAAATACAAAAAATATATAGATAAAAATGATAAAGCCTTTTAATGTGTTTAAGAGAAATACTGACCCCAAAAATGTGTGTGTGAGAGAGAGGGGGGAGGGAGAGAGAGAGGGGGGAGGGAGAGAGAGAGGGGGGAGGGAGAGCGAGAGAGAGAGGGGGAGGGAGGGAGAGAGAGGGGGAGGGAGGGAGAGAGAGGGGGGAGGGAGGGAGAGAGAGGGGGGGAGAGAGAGAGAGAGGAAACTCTAGTCTAAACAGATTATTGAAGTGAAGGTTGATTTGTCAATTTATAGTCATGTAGCAAATTTTTATTTGTGAATTCATAGCCCTACAGCAGCACCACATCGTATCTATGACCAAGAATTTCTTAAAATGGTTCTGTATTTTAAATCCTAAAATACTGGTCCACCTAGCTGAAAATAGATACAAAATAGAAAAAGCAATGTAATCCCCTTCGGGAAATAGTAGTAGAACTTGTTGAAATCAGACTGTACAGCATCTTTTAAAAAACATCATCAGACAAGTAATCTCAGATGCATGTTGTTTGAATAAAAGATAGGATGGTCAAAAATGGAATGCCTTTGAACATTGGTCTGCTCAGCCAGAGATGATATGGCATAAACAACAAAAAGCTGTACATGCATTGTTCAACTGACAAATAGATCAAAAAATGGCAAAACTGGGTTTAACTCTTCTAGTGGATCTGATGAAACCACTCTGGTGAAACTGCTCTAGTATTTATCAACAGAATATACAGATTATTGGCAACACCAAATCTGAATGAGATTTGAATAAGCTGAAATCCCAATTCTCTGATTGTAAGACTCATTTTATCTCTGAGATTAATAACTTTAAAATTGTTTCAAAGCAAGGATAAGTAGATATTCTTGCACACCTATTTGTGTATATCATATAATTTATCTTGCTTCATTTTGCTAAATCTTCTCTTATGGATGATTAATTCAGGCTATCTCCTAATGCAAATAATATGACAAAGAGAACATACATGTTTTATTCATGACTAAAATTTAGCAATCTATGTATCTGGTATAATTGTCTTGTAAATTTTAAAATCGTTTTAAGCATGCCATAAGTAAGCCTGTTTCAATCATGAGCCCTAATTTGGAATTATCGCAAATAAAATAACTTCGCGTATAAAAGTTTTAGCATGACACCCTTCTAAAATTAATGATATACCATTAATGATATGCCTGCCATAAATTTCCTGGTGGAGTTTGCCTAGAAAATGTGTAAACCAAATGAAAATATCAGAATCATAATCCTTCAAGCAGATTTTGAAGGAGTATTATCATGTTGTATATTACGTATTTGAGTTGAGAAAGATGTTATATAAAAAGAAAGACGCTTTTAAAATATTCTATATATTTAATATTATGTAATAACAAATTCATAGCAGCAAGGCCTAATAATTTGACTGGTGAAAGATCTCAATATCATTATGCTTGTCACTAATATGTTTAGTTGAGATTTTCTTGCCATCCATGATGAAAATATGTACGACTCAAAAAAACTTCCACTACACTATCAGTCTCCTTTTTCTTAAAAATGAAGGATATTAATCTTATTTCAGTCACTGGACTGTGGTCATGTTGAGACAACATCTTGAAAGTTTTAGTCAAACAAATTTATACCAGTGCATTTTGCTGAACTGCTAAGTTACAGGGATGTAAAGAAGCCACATTGGTTCTCAGGTGGTGGTGGTGGGACAAACTGAAACAAAAAGACACACACATGCTTAAACAACAGTAGCATCGTCCCATATGGGTTAGCTACAATTAGGTGGGAAATATACTTCATGATGTCATGCTGCTACAGTTTACATTTCGCTCAGAGATTTATTATTGCTTATTTCTCCTTTTTCGAGATCAGCGATGGTTTGTCACTGGAAAAAACATATAGTATTTTGCATTTAGAATCAGTTCTCATCCCTAGCTGGTGAGTGTCACATGCTGATGATGGGTTACTACCCAGAAACCTAGGTCCATGTGTATCAAGTAAGGCTAGAGATGGGAACAATGATTTTGTTTCGCAAATACTGATTGAACACATACAGTGTGACATTAGCCAGCTGGAGGAGATGTCTACCTGGGGCTATAAACAACAGTAGCATCGTCCCATTTGGGTCAGCCACATTTAGGTGGCAAATATACTTCACTATATATATATATATATATATATATTTATATATAATAATATAGATTTAATCAAAAGATTAAATGTGGTACTTAAAATGTTTGAGGCACCAGAATTTGGTAGGATAAAAACCAAAAACAAAATCAAGAGATTTGGTGAATAAAATTTGAAGATAAGCAACAAAAATTCAATAGGTTATAGCAGTACGTACGTTTCGTACAAGCTCCATTTATTCATGTAGTGAGAACACCACAGAATGTACAATGAAAATGTATTCCTCAGTTAGAGTTCGGCTCTTTCTCTATGGACAAGAAATACAGAAATGAAACTGATTGATAACATACATACATACATAGATAACCTAGAGTACATTCCCAAAAAAGTCACACAACTCTACTGCAGCATATCATCAGATGACAGGATGAGCCTATATGAGCAGAAGACTATGCATGGATATGTTAGTAGAAAGCTCTGTGATGATAGTAACATCAATCATCAAAGCAGTTTATCATGGACGAATAGCCGGATAATTACCTCCCACTTTGAATGGTATGTGTTTGCAATCTAGGAACAGGAAATATCAACCAAGTACCTGATGCACAAAAGGGATACAGATGTAGGAAATGCCATAAAATGTGACAACCAATGTAGACTTTGTGAAGATATCACCCACATCATAAGCAGTGTCTGTAAATGTCATCACGGTATTATCTACTGATGAAATATGACTAGGACACTCTATAATGAAATTCGTCAGAAGGATAATCCCAAGGACAAAGAAATAAAAACCCACAATATGGTAGAAGCCATAGCCACTCATAATGAAAAGGAAAACTGGTGGAATGTACCAGTGAAGACCTCAATAAAATGTAAGCACAACAGACCTGATATAAGGATTTGGGATAGAGAAGAGAAATGGTGCACAGTTGTGGAAATTAGCTACCCAGTGGATGTTAGAATAAAGCTGAAGATCAGTGAAAAAGAGAACACCTATGCTGAACTATTGAGAAATCTGTAGTTACTCTATCCAGATTACAAGTTCAGGTTTATTGGGGCCCTGGGATATGAAACACACTGCCTAAATACCAATCTTGAGAAATTAAGCTTCTCAAAACCGGAAAGGAGAAAGCTAATTCAAAGGCTACAGATCCAATTCATCACTTAAACTGTAAAAATCTGTAAACTCTCCAGAAGTTTATCATTTAAATATATATGAGCATGTCTAGATATGTAATTCTATACATGAGAATACATACATAAAATATACAAATCTGCACATACATACATACATACATACATACATACCCTGTTGTTGAAATTCCAAGGAAAGAACATTGGATCTGGGTTACAAACTGGTTCTTTCTCTGTTGGCAAGAAATCTTGAAATAAACTGAATAATCACATACATACATACATACATACGACTGTGTTGTTGAGAGGCCCACTTTCCAACTACATGGCTTCAGGTTCAGTCCTTCTGTACAGCACCTTGGGCAAGTATCTTGTACTATAACCCCAGACCAACCAATGTCTTACAAGTGAATTTGGTAACCAGAAACTGTGTGGAAGAACATCATGTATGTGCGTGTGTGTGTGCACACATGTTTTTGTGTTTTTGTGTTCGTGTTTGTATATGCCCAGATAAGTTATCAAAAGAAACTGATTGAATGAGTACCAAACTTCATAAAATAAATATGGGGGTGGATTTTTTGACTAAACTCTTTAAAGCTGTGCTCCAGCATGACTGCAGTCTAGTAGCTGAAACAAATATATAAAGATTCACATGATGTTGTAGTACATCTTATTGATAATGAATTTCATTTCACAACCACAAGGTCCTTTGTCTTATGTGGCATCATAGGCAAATGTCTTTTTCTGCAGCTTGTGGTCAACTCATACTTTGGAAGGGAAAGTGAGTTGACAGAAAAACCTGTTGGATGCATAGTGCCTGTAGCTCAAAGGTGCAGGCTTGTCATATATATTGCACTGATTCTGCCTGAAAAAAGTTACGTTAAGATATGAATGTATGTCAAATGCTCAACCACTTCCACATTAATCAAAGTGCACATAATTCAGTTGATAAAACAACTGAATCCTCATAGAATGATCGAAATTCACCACTACCATATATATATATATATATATATATATATATATATATATATATATATATATATATATATATATATATACACACACACATATAAACACATACAAACTCACACACATACGTGCACACACACACACAAATACACATATATGCACATACACACATGCATATATACAAGCATGTATAATATATATTTAAGGCACTAGCAATTGCTTTAGGGCTGGTGCTAATATATATGCTCCCAGCACAAACTGTAAAGAGCTTAGTGAATCAGTAGAGACATTGAAATATCCAATAGACTTTTAATCTTACTGAGGACATGATTTCCTCTCTAAATTTGTTTTATTACATTTTGTAAGTGCTGTTAAGTGAGACTTGATCCCTCTAACTCATCTAGGAGGACAAATACTCTAAATAAGAGATGATTTGGACTGTGGCAACTCATCTAACTCATGTTAACAGAAAATGCCAAAATGAAATGATAATAATTACATATCCACTCGGGAAATGAATTGCTCTGTACATAGAAATGGAGAGGATAGGAACTCCATATGTTGTCTCCAGTGTGAGATATTGACGCACAAGAAATGTTGTGGAATCACTGACAAAGCTAATAGAGAAGACACACTTGGCATGTGGCAGGTGTACAAAAAGGATAAGTATTAAGAACACAGGGGAAATTGATTCTTTGAAATGTTCAGAAGGCTCTCTCTAAAAATAAAATAGTTGATAGCTTCTACTACCTTGGTGTTCAAATTGATGATCTGAGAGGATAAGAGCTAGCGTTAGAAAAGGTTAGAAAAAGTTCAGTGAGCTATTACCATTGCTGGTAACAAAGGTTTTCTCTCTTAGAGTGAAGGACAGATGTGGAGTTTGAACTATGATCCTACTTGGTAATGAGATGTAGTTCTTGAATGCAGAAGACTAGTGAACACTAGAAAGAACTTAAACAAGCATTACACATTCACTGGATGTTAGAGTACAAATAAGCTCAGAGAAAAATTGGGTAAGTGATATCAGGCGTAATGTGCAGGAAAAAGGCTGTACAGGTATGGGCATGTGATGTGTATAAATGTATATAGAATGTAGAGCTCTCTTAGTGGAACCTGTGGAAGAGGGAATCTGAGGAAGGCTTGGGATAAAATAATAAAGATTGATATGAAAATGCTGCATTGCATGGAAGATATAACAAAGGACCATATTGATGTGGTATTGAAAAAGACATGACCATCGATGTAAGCATGGCAAAATATACATTAAATCAGAGTAGTACTAAATACTGGGATCTGTTTCTTTCTCTGTGTGTGTGTGTGTGTGTGTGTGTGTGTGTGTGTGTGTGTGTGTGTTTGCACAGCCTGCCAAGCCTATATTTGCTGCCCTCTTCTCATCAATTGTCACCCATCTTCCTCTTTCACCTATATCTCCACTAAATCATTCATTTCTCTATCACTCATATGTTTCCATCACTCATCTCCCCACCACACATACCACTGGTATAATGGCAGATAGCACAGAGCCTGTGTGCATTCAATGCCCCTGCCATCCACCCACTTATCACATTTTCCTCTCTCTTTCAGTCATCACTAGGCTTTATCTATAAAAGACTTCTTTAACCCATTTTTACTCAGTACACACTGCCTTCACCATATCTGCATTGCCATTTTTCATTCTTTTCTCCTTGGATCACTCTTTTTATCTTTAAGCAAGGGACTTAACTTCATGTTACTCCAGTCTATGCAGCTGAAAATGGATCACACTTATTGTCATCCATCACTTACTCTCACTTATGTTCACCTTTTCCATTATCCATCACTTCTTTTCCCCACATCTTCACCCAAGCCACTCTGTCCCTAACATCATACTCTTACACTTTTCATCCACCTATTCTGGACTCTCTCCTCTTCCCCTCTTTGATCACATTACCTGGGTTAAAGTATATGTCTTATGGTACATTTACAGTATTCAAGGCAAGCTCACCAATACTGATGGCATGACAAAAGCCACTCTGCCTGACACACCCTGTGTGTTAAGTGTGAGGCAAGGGAGCAGAGGAAGAGTAATGGTTGGGAGGTTCCTTTAATCTAGCAGCCTCTTCAGAGTTGATGGTACAAAAATATGCATCCAGTACACAACTGTACATTAGTTAGTGATATGAAGGGTGTCTAGCTGTAAAAAGCATATTAAATCTAAAACTTTCAAGCAAGATGTGGAGTTCCAACCTGTTGGATCCTGCCAAAACTTCCAAGTCATGTGTGTGTGTGTATATATACAAACACACGTGCAAATATATATATATATTTACAAATATATATATATATATATATATATATATATATATATATATATATACAAATAGATATATCACCATCTTCCAAGTCATGTGTGTGTATGTATATATACACACACATTCAATATATATATATATATATATATATATACACACACATATACATACATACAAAAATATTAACTATTTGTGTGTGTAGGTATTTTCATATACACTTACACATACACAAAAAAATATATGCATTCATACAGAAAGCATGAAAAGGATAGGTAACAATTGTGTATATTAAATGTACATATACACACATGTTTATCAGTTAAAGAAAAAGCGAACTATATATTCACATCATAATATTGATGATCACATATCTATTTTTCCTTACTCTAATTTTAAATTCTATTGTTATTAATTTTTCATGAATGTAAACATTTCATCATAATTCTCTATGACTCAATTCTGTTTTCAGTCTTTTGTGTTTGGTTATAAAATACTCCAGGTTTTCTCATCATTTCATTTACTTGTTCTGTGGGTTATACTTTTTCTTTTAATCTTGTGGTTTCTTTGTCTGTGCACCAAACAATTTTTTTTCACTCCTTCTAGTGTTTCCAATGGTACATAATGTTTTGAATCAATATCACATGTTTAATTTCCAGATATTTTGCATTCTCATTTCATAGAAAACATCTGAAAAGAATCTATTATGTCAGCTTCTTAAATATATCTATACAACACACAACACAAATATATCTTCTCCAACACACAAACAAACAGCTCTCACTCATAAGTGAGTATGACTTAGAAGCATGTACCACACTTTCACTAATTGTTTTAGATGCATGTATAGTACTTAGTAGGTTATAGACACCCTCTCATCCCTTGCTAAGTGAAATACTCATAAATACTCATTTTCAGCTGTATAGACTGGAGCAGCATGAAACTAAGACACAAAGGATTCAAACTGACAACCTTATAATAACAAGCTCAACTGCCTAACTACTAGGCCATGCATCTCCATTTCAAATATGAACAATAGTTTAAATTGAATTTATTGCCAATTGTGGTGTTCATGATTTTCTCTGTCATTCATTGTACTAATGAAATGACTTTAACATAAAATCAAAATAATAGACCAGGCTGGCTCTAAATATGTGTCTAGTTATCCCATTTCATAGCAACTCATTTGAGACTGCTCTTAATTCTATGATACAAACTTTTTGTTTTGAAGAGATGTAAATTAAACCTTCTATGAAAATTTCATGTTAATTTATGTTTGAAATGAACTTAATAAGATTAAAGTTATTTTCAAAATTGTTTGAAACATGTATTTCAACACAAATATGGTTACATAAGGGTTAAACAGTTACTTTTCTATAAATAAACATGTAAGTATCATTATATGTTTAATAGTGACATTTCATAAAAGGGGTTAGCAAATTGAGCATAAAATAAACTGTTAATTTGAGGACAGCAAAAGCATCTAACCTCTTGAACATCAACCTTTTTCAAGAACTATAAGCACAATGTTTGAAACAAAAGACATTTTCATCCTTGTATGATGCTGTAACATGTCCCATGTTTTGGCCTTATTCATTCTGTCTAATTAAAATTCTTGACCTTTGTATTTTCAACTCACTTTGTAGAAGAAAACTCTGCTGTAACTCTGTAAAAAAACATTGATCTCTTTTACACCTGTAAAGAACAAGCGGTAGTGAAATGTTAGATGCAATCATTTAAACCATTTTTGTTTTAGCTGTATTATTTTACAAGACAAAACAAATTCTCATTTTGCAAAATTCACTTTCTACTTAGCTTGATGTTGTCTATGAACAGAGAAATATTTTACTGTTAGCTGTTAGTTTACTAGTCCTTGCCACCCAATCATTTGACCAAAAGCATTAGTAGGAAATCTCCATTGAGTTTAGATAGCTCTTTAATATTATGTTTTATGTTCTTCTTCCTTCTCATGCGAGCATGGAAGGCAGTCGTTAAACAATGATGATGATGAGTACAACCTCTTGCATGATCAGGTTGTCAGCAACTAAACTGGGATTCCTGCAAGGCTTACCTGGTGAGGAGGGCTGCTAGAAACCCAGCAAGACTAAAAGCAAGATCTGTCAAAAGAATTGATGAACTTGGTGTAGGTTTAACAACTATCTAGTAATAGCATGGGCTTTCAGAATAGCTGGATTGGTGTCCAGCAAGCTGGAATACCATTGGGAGTGAAGCACCACTTAGATTTTGTTAAAGCATGACTGGATGAGAAGGTCACTCTAATATAAAACCAGATATGTAAGGAATAGCATTGATCATTTTGGGGATCTTTTTCTTGTGCTTGAGATCATGGTGCTCCCACATTCCTGAGTTTGCAACCCATATTAGCACTAGATATCTCGCCCTGGTTTGTATCTTGTTTATGTAAGATATGTGCATGCATATATATGTACATATATATATGTACATATATATATATATATATATATATATATATATATATATATATATATATATATATATATATATAATCAAATAATAAGCAACACGGATTTCAAAAGTGATTGCAGTACGCACGTTTCATGCTACTTCAATTTATTTAAGTAATGTGAGCATTACCTTAAATGCAATATGAAGAGCAATCTTCAGCTGCACGAAAAAATGTAGAAAAAAGACATATTACAAATGTGGCAACATATTAAAACCAAGTGGGAGAGAGCAGAGGAAGAATATATAAGTCCATCTTGACATAGCAGGGTCTATCAGGCTAGTAATTGATTCTAGACAAAAGTTTTAACTGTCTCAGAATTCTATTGTTTCTTATCTATTGGTGATAGCAAAGGGACAATTACTTCTAAAGAGAGGGAAGGTGTAAGCAGTATGCATGGGCAAGGCTATAAAAGATAGTAGCAATATACTTATTCCTATAAACCATAATTTCAACCAACAATTAGAATATATCAGTAACGACGTTACAGTTTTGACTGAAGTTGATGATAGACCCAACTCCAACAGAAGTAATAGTGATCAAAGACATAATTCATATAATATCAATAGGCCAAATGTGGAAGGAATAAGTCCAACTAATAGCACATCAAGATATGAATTAAATAATGATGGTAATAGCCAATATATACCTAATAGTAGAATGGAAGAATTGATAAATGATATTAGTGTAAATAATTGTAGTAATAATAATAATAGAGATATTAGAAATAATATAGGTGGAGTTGATAACCCCACCATGTGCAACTGTAGAAAAAAGTCCCATTGTCCTTTATTTGGATTTTGTTGTACCCGCAACGTAGTGTACAGATGCATCATTAGTACTAGAACAGAGAATTATATTTATATAGGGTGTAGTATTAACCTGAAACAGAGAATATATAACCATAAATCTTCATTTAGACTTAGACATAAGGCAAATAGTACAACTTTGGCAAGTAAAATTTGGGAGTTAAAAGACAATAGTAATAATATTAGCCTTAAATGGGAAATTATAAGAAAAGCACAACCTTATAGAAATAATAGATATGGATGTCAATTGTGTTCTATGGAAATATATGAAATTTTTAAACTTAGGAACAATCCTAATCTAATCAATAATAGATTAGACCTTAGGGTATCATGTGTGCATTGCTCTACTCGCACTTTTAAATTTTTTAAAAAATAGGACTTTTATTTAAACAACTAAAGTTATCAAAATTTATAGTACCTTACTTCTATTATAGTCATCTAGAACTATCAACTAGCACATATTTATTTTGGTAATTGAAACTTTACAACATATATTCCTGATCTCTATCCTTAACATCTAATCTACTTAAATCAGTCATCAGATTCCTGTATTGATTATCCATGTTATTTCCTAACATCCTTTCTTTTCTCAGTCCCTTAAACATCAATATACACATTATTATAAACTAATATAAATCCGATAATAATTTTTATCTTTTATTCACATTATATAAATAAGGCTTACCTATGTGTCTCCTAAATAGTATCATTATCGTCAGCTAATAAGTTTTTTTAAAAGATAATTCAAAATAGTGTTCATGATCACTATATGCTTAATATACTTAATATCCTTAAATTTTACACCCTACCCAGAGCCCCTGAATTCAATATTGACATTATTTCATGATTTTTGTGAAAGATAACTACATCTAATTTTATTTTATTAACATACCTCTTATTGTGTAAACATTAGTTAGAATTCTGTTGTTGTCTGTACCACTATACTGTTACTCTATTCAGACTAAAAGTAAAAAACCTATTTGACCCATATACCTAGGGCTATAATTCCTCAACATTAATTCCTCAACATTTTGATAGTAATAAAATGACCTGATACTACTATGACCAGTGAAACCTCTAGATTCTATTACTTTTATAGCCTTGCCCATGCATACTGCTTACACCTTCCCTCTCTTTAGAAGTAATTGTCCCTTTGCTATCACCACTAGATAAGAAACAATAGAATTCTGAGACAGTTAAAACTTTTGTCTAGAATCAATTACTAGCCTGATAGACCCTGCTATGTCAAGATGGACTTATATATTCTTCCTCTGCTCTCTCCCACTTGGTTTTAATATGTTGCCACATTTGTAATATGTCTTTTTTCTACATTTTTTCGTGCAGCTGAAGATTGCTCTTCATATTGCATTTAAGGTAATGCTCACATTACTTAAATAAATTGAAGTAGCATGAAACGTGCGTACTGCAATCACTTTTGAAATCCGTGTTGCTTATTATTTGATTTTAATCACCCATCCTTTTGGGATGTGAAATTCGGGTGCCTTCGCATAAGTACCATATTCAAGCCTTGAATCTATATATATATATATATATACATATATATATACACACACATAGATAGATAGACAGATATACATAGACAGACAGTCGGATTGATCGATCAGTTGATTGATCTCTGTCAAACAATCATAAACATGTACAGTTCTGAAGTCAAATACATTGTTTTACTGCGAGGAAGATGAAAAGTCTGAACATTTGAAGCTGAACCTTCATCAGAGAGGAGGGTTTTCTGATGGATTTATTAACTAGAACTCTATTTATTCAGTACTATCAGAGAGTGCCACTTTCCAATGAAGGATTTTACCAAAAGGTATAAACTTTTCCTCTTTGTCACGCCCAACCATCGTATTCCACCTTAGAAGAATGTATACTGGTTAATTACAATGCAGACTATTATTTTTTTTTTCTCAGATTCTACAACCTATTTAGTTACATACTTATTTTGTCATGCCAAAATTTTCTGCTAGTATAGATTAAGCCAATGATGATGTTTCAAAACCAAACTGTGTTCTGTTTTATTTAAGGCATAGTATCATCTACTGAAGGAAGAATTGAGCATAATTGTTCTTAATTCTAACTTTCATGAACCACAAATATTTACTGGGTTGAAGGTTAGTTCCAGTTTCGGTAAGATTATGTGCCTGTTGCTAATATTATATTTTACACCTCTAAGAGCTCTGAAACATTATATATCACAAGAGAGCCACAATATAGTTACTCACCCTCCTAGAAAAAATGCCTAATTCCCAATTCTTTCAAATCACATCCTGCCCTCTTTAAGAAGGAAAAACACATTAGATAATGTAGTCACAGTTGTATAAAATGATGGAAAAGCTGTCTCAAATACTCTTGATCAGAAGTCTGCCAGAATCAGAGATGATTTAGGGTTAAACAACAATAACAGTAACAACAAAATACCTTAAAAGTGGTGAGTCAAAATATCATAAGACTACACTCAAAATGTATGAGAGAGTGTTGTACTTTGAAATTTTATAAAACTAAGCACTGTCATAAAGTAAAAGCAGCATGAATTAATGTTGCAGGCCCAGTAACTTTAATTAAATAAGACTATACCCATTTCACAGAAAGTTAAGCTGTGGACAATGTTTAAATCAACCAAAGGCAAGAGCAACAGTTCAAAATCAAAACAAAGAAAATTTTAATGTGTTGATGCACCAAAGTCTCAGTTAATTAAAAGCGGAATAAGCAATGTAAAGAGATGAAGAATAATCTCTTTGCTCATTGACAGACACAGTGACAACTCTGAAAATATTTGGTCTTATTACACCTCCTGTCTAAAGTTGATTGGAAAATAAATCGATCAGAATAAATAAAAAACATAACTGTTTTAGGTTAATAGTTATATCAATCTTTAGTGCCGAGTTCACTATGAAGTTGAAGAAAAACGAGTCACTGGATGTACAAGACAGTCAAAGATTTCAAAATTATTGTCCATGGTTTTACACTTCTGACAATTACTTTGAAATTTTCTGTCTGTTATTGCTTTGACTACCGATATTATGAGGTGTTTAAAAATACGACACTGTTTTTTATGATTATGGGGTTAGAAGAAATATATATATATATATATATATATATATATATTACTCTTGCAATGAATCACATGATATAATAATTTCTTTTGGGGGAAGAAAATATAATTTGTGTAAGTACATGTGTAAATATTTGCATATGTTTTACAAGTATGTTTATAGACACTACAACGGGATGTTTGCAAATACTTCTATGATGGACTTCATAAACCAACATTTACTTTTCTTCGAAAATTGGTACATTTCCAAGTAGTCTGAAATGGTTATAAATAATTGTACTCCTTTGACAAGTTAATGGTAGAAATATGCTTTGTAGTAGAATAACATATAAACACTACCTCCAAAGACACTGATGTAAATAAAAATAGTTAATATGTGTATGTATGTTTATACATACTTACATATGTGTGTGTGTGTATGTATATATTCATACATGCATACATAAGTATTATATATACATAAATACTTGTATACATCTGTTTATATGTACATATGTTTAAGAATATATATGTATTTATACACATATTATGATTATACACTTATGTATATGCACACATGCACACGCGCACACGCATACACACACACACACACACACACACACATAATTGTGTTTATTTATTATTTTAACATTAACTTTAACTTTTATCAGTTAGAAATGCTGAAAAGCTTTTTTCTGTTATTTATGTTTCACACTAAAATTTTGTGTCTATTGAATAAAATTCAGACATCAATATTGCCTTTAACTTCATTAAAAAAAAGAAAAAATACAATTAAAATATAAGGAATAATTAAATAAACTGTAAGAAATAAACAGAATTAAGAGAAACAATAAATTGAATAATTTTAAAAAGAAATAATATTCTTTAAAAAAAAACATAAATGAACAGTAACAAAAGCAATAATGGGAAATGTTTTTACTGATAGAAGCAGTTAATAGTATTGCCATTTAAGTAGAGATAGGCTCTTGGCAATCTGTCTACAACCTATTTATCATAATCTTCAACATTTTTATGTCTATTTTTCCATGCTGCTATGGGCTGGATATAATCTGCTGCACAGCATATTGACAATCATCTTAGTCTTCTGTGAGGTCCAACATTCTGAAATTTAACTGCATCATGTCTTCTTATGTCTTCTCCCATCAGATAAATAAGGGACTTATTGTCTTGACCCTTAGGTACTGCAAGTAGAATCAATTCTGTTACATAAATCTTGATCAAGTCCCTAGTCTGGTGATAATTTCTTTCCTCTCTCTCACTGATCTCTGAGATTTTGAAAAAGAATTATAGGCACTACTCTATTTCTTTTGTCTAAAAATGGGTAGGCAAAGTGTTAGTGTTAAATGTAACCATAGATTAAGTCAGATTACTTCGTGTCTGTAGCTAAAGCTTTTCAGAAATACATTAATGTCACAGTATCCATTTCCCCACCATTTGAAGACGTTGATAACTTGTTAAAGGGGTGAAGATATGATGACATAATTAAGAAATGCACTTTGAAATTACATGCATTTGTGTTTAATTGTTCTACACTACACATCGGGTTTTTACTGTCATACTTTCAGTTCTTTGTGTCAGTGATATCTGGTAAATGGAAACTGTTTGGAAACTTGTTATAAGGACCAGTCCTTATTTTAGTGTGAAATATATTTATTACCTGCTTTAGCATGACTGCCTGGCTTGTAAATGCCTTTCCAATGTCTTCTGTTCTATTGCAAGATTGAAGTTAGGTGTCAGGTCTGAACATAACTTCCTTTCTTCCTGCAATCAGTGTTATACACCTTGAAAAAAGGGTCACGGCCACAGCTTCCCTTTCATGAGATGTAAAAATATTGAGAATGTATTTTTTACTGTGTTAATGAAAATACATAAGAACAAAATGTGGCATATATGGGATTGGCTTAATGCTTGAAAGAGTATTGAAAGTGAACATGGAGTACTACAACATTTATGAGGTTAGTCCTTCTTCATAAAGTAAAAGAGAAACATGGGGAGGAAGAAAGAATTTGTGGTTTCTCTTAATTCTGTTTATTTCTGACAATTCATTTAATTATTCCTTATGCTTTAATTGTATGCTAGTCATTCTTCTCAAAGCAAAGAAAAAATATGGGGAAGAAGAGAGAAGTGATGTGCACAGAACAATTCTGAAAAATATAAAAAAATGAAAGACAGGAAAGGGGAAGAGTTCAAAGTTGAGGAGGATATCAGTCTAAGAGGAAGAGTCAAGAAGTTATGTGCAATGAGAGTGTAGATGCAATCTATCAGACATAAATATCTTTTATTAACAATATAACAACTGTATTGATAGTACTATTAACAATCATAAAATCATAATATACAAGAACAGTTTTAATGATATTGATATGAAATAATAATGATGAGTAACAACAGGTTCAAAAACTAAGAAACAAACAATACAGATGAATGACAAGGGAAATATATAACAAAAACTAAGGTCCGAAAAGATAAGATCTGTATTTAGTTGTGGTGGCTCAAAAGATCATTTAGCATAGAGTTTATTGAAAAGTTTTGGAAATGTGAAATTAAATCAGATATCTTAGTGTGAAGATGATCAAATGAATGTTTATGATGTTGGAGTGAGGGTAGTGGCAGAAATCTAGAGAATGAAAGTTTAAACATGTCAATAAAATGACTGAAAGTAGTAGGTGAGAGTGGGAAGAGAGAAGAAAGAAAAGTTTATACTTGATGGATAACATGTGAAAAAGAAATCATGTGTATATACTCGTCTACGTGTGGTTATGTATATGAATACACACACATACAAATGCATAAGTAGCCTGTATATGAAAGTACAAACTTGCTTTCAAAGAGTATGACATCTCTGCCTTTTGATCCCACCTGTGCATTAGATGTGCATTTTGATGTACTGTGCTTGAAGTTCTATGTCAGCATGGAACATGGGCATTAAAAGATGATGATGATAATAAGATCTGTTATAATAATATAACCATTATTAGATTCTAGAGCTTCAAAGAGTAGATCCTTACAGATGGTAGAGTAGACCCTCACAATATCAAATGAAACAAATCTACAGTTGATTTTGCTTTTGATATTGTTTACCTGCTTAATGGTGGCACTACAGCAGTTCCATTTTTTAAGGTATTTTTTTGCCTGATCCTAAAATTTGAAATCTCAAGTAAATTTTTGCTGACTATGCCACTTTTTATTGGATTGAACAGTGTATATTTATGGTCCCCTAAGGAGTGACTTTCCAATAATTACTGTACACTTTACAAAAGGTGTCACCACCATTTGACTTCCATCTTTGAGGTTATCAGAAAACTAAATACTCAACCAATCTGTTACATTAACTTTCTCTTGTTACATAAATGGTTGACTTTGTCTTAGATCTTTTTATGAAATCAAGGTTAACACTTAATCCAGATAATAAACTGTCTTTTTTAAGAGGCTTTATGAAGAAATTTCTTTCTCTGAAGGTTAAAGAGGTTCTGAATTTCTAAGCTGAATTTCATTTCTCTGAATTTCTATGTATAAAAGTGTTCTTTTATGCATCATAGAATAGATAGCTTATTTGATTATCTTTAATTTTATTTTTTGTAATTCTATGATATTGAACACATCATTGACTTAATTTTAAGAGCAAATAGAGATTATATGTAAAAAGGGCTCCATAAAACTTAAATCTTAAATGATAGTAATTGACAAGGAATATTTGCAGCAAAGTTGTGAAAGTGTAAAGAAGTGGGTGGGGATAACCACTTCAGCCTCCCATAATATAATATCATTCCAGTAGTTTTTAAAGATATGATGTAAAGGATTCACATAAGTTTCTTACTAGCACTTTAACCATTGTTATTGATGATTGTTGTTTTATTTCTTTTAGCATTATTAGTTGTTACTCTGACAAAGTTTATTTTCAAAACATTAAGGCACAAACAGGTATGGATGTATAGTTAAGACTTTCACTTGTCAATAGTGTGGTTTTGGGATCAGTTCCACTGTGTAATACCTTCGGTTTCTATAACAGATCTGGGTTGATCAATGCTTAGTGATGGAATTTATTTGAAGGAAAGTTGATGGAATTTAGTTGATAGAAAGAAGCCCATCATACACATGCATACACATAAGTATGTTTATATGTGCACATATTGTGTGGGTATGTGTGTGTTTGTCTGTCTCTCAATATTTTGACATTGTGTGATAGTTATAAATAAGTATCATGATCAACCAAGTGGTGTCTCACATTTCCAGTCTTTGTGAAAACATGTCTGGCCATGAGAAATATTGATTTCAAATTTTGGCATAAGGCCAACAATTTTGGGGGAGAGGTAAGCTGATTACATCGACCCTAGTATTCATCTCGTACTTATTTTATTGACCCTGAAAGGACGAAAGGCTAAGTTGACCCTGGCAGCATTCGAAATCAGAATATAAAGTTGGAAGAAATGCAGCTAAATAGTTTTCTGGTGCAGTTATGATTTATCAGATTACTGCTTTTGCCATGAGAAATATTAACTTGCTTGGAAACAGTTGAAGTTTAGCAACAATAAGCATATCCAGCCATAGAATATTTGATCCAATGAATTCTGTTTGACCTATGGAAGCATGATAAAAAGTGGGTATTAAATTGATGATGACGATGATGACATGGCTTATTTTGCAGGATTTCATAAAGAAAAAGAAAAAGAAAACCAGTTGACCCTGGAGTTGAGTCTGCATCTAGAAAGCTTCTTTCCTCAATTATTTCCTGTTATGTTTGTTAGTACTAGTTACTCACTAGACTGTTGAAAGAACTAACTGACTGGAAGAATAACTTTGGAAGTTCCTTTTTTTTTCTTCTTTCTTTTGACTCTTTATCCACTCAAAGATAACAGATTTTGGAAGAGTAGTTTATGAATATCTTGAAACTGAATTGATTTAATTTTTCATTCCAAAAATAGGTAATTATGTACCAAGCAGAAGAAAATCCTTATGTTCAACTTTTACTGTTTACCTATCATGTATTTCATTGTATCTTTTCATCATTAGCTTTTCATGCAGCTTTAGTAACCGATGTTTAATATTTTACATTTAAACTGTATTTGAATCTTTTTGCAAGTTGAGATTGGTGCTGTAGGAAAATTTAGATATTTTCTCATTTATGTTCTTATTTAGATATTCAGCACCAAGTGTGTATTCTATAGTCTTGGAAATTCCAAGATATAAAGAAACTAGTTTGTGTGTGTGTGTGTGTGTGTGTGCGTGTGTGGAGTGTGTATGGCTTAGCTGGTAGTCACATCAGGAAATGTTGAAGTAACTTTTCTTGATGTGGATTAAGGTGTTTTTCCCCACCTAAATTGTAGATATTAATGCAGAAGTTCTCAAAAATGGTGGTGATTGTGTTTTGGTTACAAAATTACTAGGTCTTATCAACACAAGTTTGAGTGTTTGGTCTGAGTTTGAGGTGCTGTTGTTGGGAGCTGATGATCATTGTTGTCTTTAGCTTTATCTTATCTGTTCGGTATCCACTGTTAATACCTAGGAAGGTATATACCTCTTTCCTTTTTTATCTTTATCATGTTTGCCGTTTCATTCCAGAGTATTTGTGTGTGAATAAACAGCTTTCATTGATACACTCCCTCTTTTTCCTGACAGAAAAATAATGGAGTTTAGTTGCTGCTTATGTAGATTATGTACAGATAATAGCTGTGTTAGGCTTTTACAGTTGGCTATATTATTTGGGAGATCTGGTTGCTAAATGTCTTTATTTTCTGTCGCTGGAATTATTCACTGCTTGCATGTCCACTGAGATGTTTTTCTGTATTGTGCTTTCTATATAATTATCTCAGATTGTATGGCAACTGAATCAGTAACCAATGCATCTATCCCAGAGGTTTGATGGTTGAAATGACAGGAATGATTGGAGTATAAAGCCAAAGTAGTCATTCATCATTTTTGTTGATAAGCAGTAGGTTTTGTGGGCTATTTTCAGGTGTTTATATTTTACTGATTTAACTTGTAGGATATCATCCATGATGAGGCACCTACTTCATGGATTTTAGTTTATCATATTGATACCAGTTCATTTTTCAATCCAGTACTTATTTTATTAATCTCTGTTTCACAGACTATGAAGTTATCAGACTTAGACAGATGCAACATAAGAGTAGTATGAACATTATCCCCACGACCACACACACACACACACACACATTCACCTCACTCACACATACATATAGACAGATGGAGAAATGCAAGATGGGTTTGTCCAGTTTTCAATAACCCATTCTATAGAGAAGGTATTGGTCAGTCCCTGATTAAATTAGAAGCCACAAAGTTCTAAATGGGGGATTAAACATATTTTACCATATGCAAGAATTTTTCCTCAGCAAACTGCAGTGAAATTGTCTTTAGAAGTTAAGATTAGTCACTGACATATATGAACTAAAGTTTATATGTATTTAAGTGTGTATGTGTGTGTGTGTGTGTGTGTGTGTGTATCAGTATATACACACACACACATACACACACATACACACACACACACGCACATATGCATATACACGTATATATAGGTACACGCACGCACACACACACACACACACACACCTACTAATATATATATGCATATAATCTCTGTTCAGCTGCATTCAAACAAGTTGGTAAACACTAATAAAGGCGTCTTGTCATGATAGCATTTTAGCCAAGTTTGAATTCAAGCTAAATTGGTTAATACATCAGCACCATATTTAGATATTTAGTCATCTCAGTTATTTAACTCTGTGATCTAATCAACGATAAAAGTAGAGAGACAAATTGATAATATACATGAGCTTAGATAATAGATTTCTCTCACAGCGATTGAATTGACTTCCTTAGGCAATGCACATAAATTGGCCTATCTCAATAGAAATATATTTTACAACCTAATAAGTCGCAGTCATTATTTATTCTGTAAGATTTTGAAATTTTGTTGCTGTAAGAACATCACATTTTATCACACACATATTTATTAACATCTATGGTGAAATGAAATTAAAAAGAAGAGGTTTATATGTTTCAGATGCAACTGAGTTAATATCATAGTGATACTGGGAATGAGTTATGATCTAATACTTTTGGTGGTGTTTTCTGTGTTGTTACCAAAGCCTGACATATTTAAAATAGATGTAATAAGATGAATGTGAGTTTAAGACAATATTATCCAAGGTGTCCTTCGTTTTTAAGACAGTAAGATGTAATTTAAAGATTTAGAGATTATTTCTAGCACTCTGAATAACCATGACTTAAATATATATGAAAATTATGTGCTTGTGCATTGTGAATGTGAGCTTCTAAACATTAATGATTTCTTAACTGAATGCTAATATAATTTAGTTAATAATATAGGTTGTCTATTTTCCATATTGCATAAGTGATGTAACAATCACAGTCATTTGAGAGAATAAAGTGCAGGTGCTTTAGAAAACTTCCAGTGATTTAAGCTTGTCATTTACAATTGTAGTAATTATTCTCTATGGAACCTTTGCTCTTATATCCTGTTTGGTGTAAGGAGACCATATGAAATAGAAGGAATTCAGATGGGTCTGCAGAAAAATAGAGGTGAGAATCTGGAGTGACTGAAAGGAAGATCTTGCAGTCTAAAATACACTTTGTAAGCCATTTTATTATTCTCATGTCTTTTTTCTAGATTAAGTTATTGTCAACCCTGATTTTGTTGGATGTCATGAAAGGATTTTTAAGAGAAGAAATTGATATTTAGCCCCATTTTGTTCACCAAAAGGGGTTAATCGTAGTATGTTAGTTACCTCACAGAACTACAGCACAGAGATCGATTGGTTTTGTATATCTTTAATGCCTCTCGGCGCTTAATCCCTGATAACATTTTGGTAGTTTGAGAGGATTCTATTGATGTACGAGACAAGTTTCTCATACATCAATAAAATGTTATAGTTAAATCTATCAAAGGCTTTGCTTAAGACATGTATGTGGCATCAATATTTGATGTCATATTTGCATCTTCAAAGTACTGTAGAATAGTGTTAGAAAGTTTCTGCCATATTGAAATCCATGCTACTTTGGATTTGTGCTTTATCGTTGTTCTCTAGTAAAGTAAAAGACTCTTAACCTCTATACTCCAGTATTTTCATCATATGAAACATCTGTTTATGGTTTCTTTATGTGGAGAAGTATGTGTCAGGTATATAGTATGGTGACTGATCAGAGATCAGAGTTCTTGGTGCAGTCATTAGTTGGTACTGACTTCAAGATAAGACAGCAAATTTATATGGATTGAGTCTCAGAGTATTGTTTTATCTCTTTATAGTCTTGTTTGTTGAGTTAATCAGAATTAATATTTAGGGAGCTGTATTCAGTGATGCTGCCTTCCAGTGTTAACTTTAGGAGGATCCCTGAAGATGGAGTAGCTTTACTTCAGTTCTTTCATCCAATAATTGAGGAAATGGAATGGTCAAAGGAGTGAAATAGAAATCTTTTTTACAACTTGCTTTAATGACTTAGTCAAAAGAAGAAATAGTAGTGTGTTTGTGATCATTTTTCTGACTTCCTAGTCTGGTGGAAGGTAAGAGGAACGGAGGAAATCATTCTTAGTCCAGAGACTTAACCTAACATTTACTGCAGAATAGACTCTGTGAAAGACAACTTCAGGTCATATGAGAATGTTAAAAAATGTTAAAATGGGTGAAAGATTAAGTCTACTATCCTTGATGTAAAGATACAATTTGGGGTTTCATTTTATTTCCTAAACCTTTTGAGTGTTCAAATGTTGTCGTCAAATCAGTATTTTTTAGAGTTACACATTGGTACAGCTGCCTGGTGTTAATATATTTGTTCATTCATTTTCTGGGTTTTATGTCTTAATTTCATGTTGATAGTTTTTTTCTCTTTCTCTTTGATTCATGATTTTTTTTTAATTAGGAGAATTGAGTGTTTGCTTTGATGTCTGAGGAAGTATTTGTAGAGGAGGAGCCAACAGAAGTCAAGCTGTGAATAATTGCTCCTCATATCACAAAGTGTAAATCAATGTCATTCAATTTGTGTGTACTGAGTTGAATGTACTTTGTTAAACTTGGAAGGCTAAGGTTATACTGCACTATATTGTGAACTCACCAAATGAAACTAAATACACAAGGCAAAAGAGTATGATTAATAGTATAAATCATTTAATCCACTGCTCTCCATTTCTGCCACTCGCCCACCAGAATTCCAAAACCAGCTTTGTGAACTTTACAAGCAAGAATGTACAATAATAGTAATAATAATGAAAAAGAATGTACAATGATAATAATAACAAAAAGAATGTACAATAATAATAATAATAATCCTTTCTACTGGAAGCACAAGGCCTCAAATTTGGGGGAAGGGATTAAGTCGATTACATCGATACCAGTGCATAACTGGTAGTTATTTAATCAACCCCAAAAGGATGAAAGGCAAAACTGACCCCAGCGGAATTTGAACTCAGAACATAGCAACAGATAAAATACCACTAAGCATTTCGCCTGGTGAGCAAATGATTTTGCCAGCTCATCACCTTATACAATAATAATAAAGATAATAATGTTTCTAATTTAAACACAAGGTCAATGTTTTTGAGAAGTGTTTAGTTGATGTCATCAACAGCAGTATTTAACTTGTACTTTATTTTATAGACATCAGGACAAGGAAAGATGAAGTTGATCAAGGTGAGATTTAAACTAGAATAAATACCTCAGAGTATTTAGTCTTATACTGTAATGGTTTGGCAAACTCATTGCTTTAATGATAATACCAATATTGATAGTTTGTTACATAAGCTCATTGCTAAAACGTTGGAGGTGGGGTATATTTAATTCTAATTGTCTTCCACATCCCACTATTTGATTTGTATATAATTTATAAAATCTAGAAGGATGAAAATCACATTTGATAGCAATTTGAAGACTGTAAAAGGACTGGAATATATACTATAAGGCACTTTGTCATTTAAATATATTACTAAAACTTTAGATTTCCAATCCCCAACAGTATTAGTCAAAATATCTAAATGTTTCTAAATGGCAATCAAAATAAGTAGTTTTGGGTCTGATGCCTTGAGCAATTACCTTTGTCCTAGTTTCAGGTTGATCAATATGTATATATAGACAAGATTTTGTTGTCATTGAAAACAAGGTGATTTAAACCAAGACTCTAGCAATATTTGATTTGCACAGAGTTAGACCACTTTCTTGTCACCCTCACCATCATCAATGCAATGTACCAGTGATGTGACTGGCCCATTGTATACTTATGACCAATAATGCTATTATGCTGCTGAGATTGCTAGAAGATGGCAGCAAATCAGATATGATTCCTGATAGAAGTAGTGTTACCTTGGATATGGATACTCAACAAGAAGCCATGGCTTGATCAAAACTGGTTGTCAGGCCTTTCAACAATCAGACCACCAATAACCCCAGGAAATATTGATATGTTTCCAACTGCATCATAAGTTGATAAGTGAAAAGAAAAACCAATTTTAATATAAAATGTGTTTAACCTAACACTTGCCTACCTTGGCCATTTCTGTGATTACAATCCTTTCTACTATAGGCATAAGGTTTGAAACTTTGGAAGAGGGAATTACTCAATTACATTGATCCCAGTGTACAACTGGCACTTATTTCATTGACCCTGAAAGGATGAAAGGCAAAGTTGATCTCAGTCGAATTTGAACTCAGAACATAAAGATGGACGAAATACTGCTAAGCACTTTTGCCCAGCATGCTAACTATTCTTCCAGCTCACCACCTTATTTCTGTGATTATGATAATGACTTCTTAGCACAAGATTTCACATTCTATGAGTGAAGTGTAGAGTAAATTCACCCAACTTTTAGTACATTATTTGTACCTTTTATTGACTCCAGAGGGAAGAAAGGCAATTTCAAACTAGGAAGGATGCAGGATGTAACTAATTACTGAAGTATATTTTACTCAACACTTGTTCATTTCCATCACTCCTCTGATTTACAACAGCATAAACAATAATGGTTACTAATCTAAGCACAAGGTTTGCAATTATAAGAGGAGAGCGTAGTATTGACCCCAAATACATCACTGGTACTTTATTTTATTGATTCAGAAAGAAGGAAAGACAAAATTGACATCAGCAAAATTTGAACTTAGGATATAAAGGGGTACATGAAACACTGCAAAGCATTTCTTTCAATATCTTAATGATTTTGCCAGTCCACCTCTCTAATGATAATGATGACGATTTCTTTCAGGAAAATGATTACGTATTTTCATTGGATATTCAGTACATTTGTAAAGCTAGAAGTTAAGTCAATTCAGGAAGCCCAATTATATTATCAATATTGTTTTTTAATCAATACAGTAAAATTTTAACCTGGAATGTCAAGGGAGATAACTAAATAATACAAATCAACACTCGACTAATTGTGCCATTCTGATGTCTGCTTATGACTGCTTAGTTTAATAAAGTTTTGAGAGGGAAATAAAAAATTCAGATTTTTTTAGAAAGCTTTGATTGATTTTTAAAATCTAAACAGAGGAGAAAGATGAAAATGATAACAAAGAAAATATGGGTCATTCCTTTTCTAAAATATAGGGTAGGGTGGAATACTTAAATAGAACATAGAACTGAGTAGTTCAGACAAATAAAAGAAAGTTATTTTAATTATATGCTGCCTTTCTGTTCAAATTTGTAGCATTGATGTTGTATTTTATAGTAGCTGGGAGGGAAAATATGTGAATAACTGCAAATATTGTAAAAAAGTCAGAAGGAAATTGTTTGAATAGACATGCAAAAACTTTGCAGGAAAATGTTATTGAAAGGGTAAAAAGAGGTATTGATGCTGAGACAGTAAAGGAAGCTTTGGTTTTGAGGAGAAAATAAATGTAGAAACAGAGAAGGAATGAGAGAACAAAGGGATGTTCAAGAAAGATATTTCCAAGGAAATTCTCAAAAGATATCTTGGCAATGGCTCGTGAAAAGCAACCTCAAACCCAAGATAAAGACATTGAGCCGTGTAGCCCAGGAGTAAGGTATTTTGAACAACTGAAACTTCAAAGAAAGGTGAGAGTAGCTGCTTTTTTCCATGTTAAAACTTTGTGGGAAAAGACAGTTCAAAGAAATAGCATCTCATATCAAAATCCTGCAACTTGAATTGTTCATTGGAAGCTAAGTGGAACCTATTGATTGGATGAAAAGAAGATGGCATTCCTATGAACATAATCCAGAAGTTATTATCAAGAACATTGAGACTTAGAAGATTTTTTACCATCCATATGATTATGTAACATCTAACCGTAGATAAAGAGGAAAAGAAATGCCCTGCTATAATCCTAGGTGTTTCTTATGATAAAGGTTGAAAACTAAATTAGACATAATATATGGACTGAGCTGAAAATAAGAGTTAAAAATAAATCATTATCAATAAAAGTAGAAACCATTACAGTTGTAAGAAAAATTCTGTCTATGTAAATGCTAAAACTGGACTTAAATTTACATACACTGTATAAAGGTTAAAAAGATGCATGTGTTTATATAAGCTTACAGCAAATTAAAACAGGACAGAAGTTTGCTTAAATAAATTTGCATCAGCTTGCTCAAAGTTCAAAATAGGACATAAATTTACATAATCTTATTTAAAGTTAAAGTAGGACGCAAATTTACATATGCCTACTTGACAGTTGAAATAAGAAAATAATATCAACTTAAATAATGGTTAAAATAGGACACAAGTTTACATAAAGGTTATGCTAGGACATATATTTGCACCAGCTTACATAATAGGTTAAACGTTTACATAGGCTTATGAAACATGTGAGGAAAATAAATGAGTTATGAAAATTTTCCCGCAGCATTCTAAATATAGTTTTTTCTTAAAATAGGGTTATCAAAGAAAACTGCAAATTTATAGAAGAACGGAGTTGATAGAATCAGCCTCAATATATGTCAAGCACTTTCATCATCCTTTTTTTAGATTCTTCGCTAAATACAGATATGTTATTCAGCAATGTTATTTTGCATTCTAAATTCTGTTGTGGTTTAGTTTGACTTCCATCCCTTTTAGATAATTAAAATAAATACTATGAATTGTTTCAGTCAATTAGCCCTTACATGTATGGCCTTGTACCAAATGTACTATTGTTTTAATCTGAGCTAGATCAACTTGATAATGCTGGTGATGGTTATTATTTTAAAGATACTTCAGTTATTAATCTACTACTACTACTACTACTACTACTACTACTACTACTACTACTACTACTACTACTACTACTTCTTCTTCTTCTTCACATTATTCTGTAAATATATTAGCAACAGATATCTAAGAAAACTTATCTCACAATGCTTTTTAGTTTCTGCTATAACATAATAGCATGCTTCATAACTATTAATCAGACAGTGTTGCTAACATTTTGTTAAGAACACATTTTGGAGAAAATTCTTCAATTTAGAGAAAGCTGTTGCAAACATGATGCCATTTGCATGACATTATGAAACAGTATTCTTGTAATGATAATGCACATTTTTGCATTCCATATGATCATATTTCCTGTCCATTAGTGTGTAAAGTAGGAATCTATTCTGTTATGCCACATAATGTAGTGACAATATTACAATAAAAATAACATGCATAGGTGCATCAGTGTGTGTTGGTTTGTGTGTGTCTGTGTGTAGTGAGTGCACTGCAATTGTTAATTTGAAGTTGAGTATATTTTGGCTTGTGTTGACATGTTTAAGAAATCTAAAGTGATTATGGTTATGATGTAGGAGAAATTTTGGGTGTGAACATACATTTCACATGCATACACATTCACATAACACACACACATATTCACATATTTTTACACACTTATACACACACTTAGATCACATTCATGATCACATTCACATACATATTGACTTCTGCATATTTACACAGAAACATCTACACACATAAACATTCACAAAAAGGCACATACATTCGCATATATTCACATGCATATTTGCACATTCCCTACTTTTATACACAGAGACATTAAAACACATTTATGCATGCTTTCACCCACACAGTGAATTGCACATGCAAATACTCACACACCTTCTCGCATACATTCATACATGGACTCAAGCATAAACCCCTTCTGCGCACACATGCACGCACATGCAAAAATCCTTTCAAAATCAAAAGAAATTCTTGAAACCAATGTAGTTCCAAAGCTGTTCCATACTGTGACTAAAATACAGGCAGCAAATCAATTTAGTCCAAAATGACAGCAAATATATTTTGATGCTAAAGAAGAAAGTAAATCAAAAGAAATTGCTCTTTTATTTTCTTCTCGCACAAATAAGAAAATAATATTTCTCTAACTTACTTTGCCTTCTCTCAAAATCTTCACTTTCAGTCTCTATGCAACTCTTTCTTTTTCTCTCCAGTCCCTCTCCCTCTTTATATATATATATATCTAGAGAGAGAGAGAGAGAGAGAGAGAGAGATAGAGATAGAGATAGATAGATCGATAGAGAGACCTATCATCTATCTAATTCTCTCTCTCTTTGTTTATCTATCTATCTGTCTATCTATCTATCTATCCCACATTTACACTCATTCATTGTTTCTCATATATTTCTGACATTTTATTTTTAATTCATTTGCTTGTTTTAATGTGCTTCAGTCATAGAATTTACTGAACTGGAAATACTGTTTTGTTTCATTTTGCAAAACCTTCCCTTATATTATTTCTTCCTTATTTCCCTTACTAGAATTTTCACAGTTTCACACTTGACAAAAATAATTTTTCAAACCCAGGAGACACACACACACACACACACCTTATAACAGTGCAAATGACTGCATTTGGCTACATATAAATATCTATAGAGCTGCATATATCTAAATATAACTATATATTTACAACTATGTATAACTATATACTTGTATAAATATAGGAAACTATATATAATTATATATAACTACATGTAGTTATATATCACTATATATAATTTACATTATAACATATAACTACATGCTAGCAAGTGTATCTATACATAAATAAATATACTTACATATTACATATATAACTATGTGTATCTACCTACTATACATAACAACATACAGCTACATATTATAAGATGAGACGTTCATGAAATTTGGAGAAATAGAATTGTTTTCTTTCCATAAATATAGCACAGCATCTTACAGCCGACAATGTTATTATTAACAGTAGTGTTGTTATTGTTATAGTGGGATTTGAATTCAGAATGTAAAGAATTTGTTCTGACTCTTTACTATCTGAGTCTAAATTCTGCCATGGTCAACACTGCTGGGCTCAGTAAATAACTGTCAAGTACTGAGCAGCAGTGGTCAATGGTTTTGACTAATCCATCCCTCATAATTTCGAGCCTTGTGCTAAATCAGAAACATTTATTATTATTATTATTATTATTATTATTATTATTATTATTATTATTATTATTATTATTATTATTATTATTTTTATCATCATTATTATTGAATGAGAGAACAGTGCATGCCATTAAAGTGACACTGGAGTAAAACATACAAAGCCGAGTATACCCATCATGACTACCCATCTGATAAGGGTGCACCAGGCATATGCATCACAACCATATGTGCATGAGATGGTGATCTCATATCAAGATAAACAGTGCATGACCTTGTTAACCCTCACTGAAAATTTTCCACATGAAGTTAACTTTGTATTCCAGTTTTTCATTGATCTCCTAATAAAATTTGATTTGTTATCAAACACCTGTACCAACACTAGACTTTCTAAAATCCAGGAAAAGAGGAGAGGCATGTTCTACCCTTTCTTATAATTGATCTATGCCATGCCCACATTATTATGGTAGTGAGCTGACAGAATCATTAACATTCCGGGCATAGCAGCATTTCATCAATTTTTACATTCTGAGTTCAAATTCACCCTTTCCGGGTTGATGAAATAACTACCAACTGAACACTAGTGTCAATGTAATCACTTGATCCCTCCACAAAATTGATGAACTTGTACCAAAATTTGAATCATCATCATTATTATTATTAAGGTGGCAAGCTGGTGGAATCATTAGCATACTGAGTAAAATTATTGGTGGCATTTCATCCATCCTTACCTTTTCAGGTTGACTTTGCATTCAATATTTTGCGATTGATAAAATAAGTACTAGTTGAGCACTGGAGTTGATGTAATCAACAAACTCCACTCCTGAACTTGCTGAGTTTTTTTACCAAAATTTGAAATCATCATCATCATTATTATTATTAAGGTGGTGAGCTGGTAAAATCATTACTGATCCAGACAAAATGATTAACAGTAGCTCTTCTGGCTTTATGTTCTGAGTTCAAGTACTACCAAGGTTGACTTGGCCTTTTATCCCTTAAGGGTCAATAAAATAAGTAACATTTTAGCACTGAGCTCGATGTAATTGACTAGGTCTCCTCCTCCCAAACTTCAGGCCTTATGCCTATAGTAGAAAGTATTATTATTATTATTATTTTCAAGGCAGTGAGCTGGCAAAATCGTTAGTGCACTGGACAAAATGCTTAGCAGTATTTCACCCGTTGGTATATTCTGAGTTCAAATCCTGCTGCGGTCAACTTTACCTTTCATCTTTTTGGGGTTGATAAAATAAATATCAGTTAAACACTGGGGGTCGATGTAATTGACTCATCCCCTCCCACCGAATTGCTGCCCTTGTGGCAAAATTTGAAACCATTATTATCATTATTATTATTATTATTATTATTATTATTATTATTATTATTATTATTATTATTATTATTATTAGTAGTAGTAGTAGTAGTAGTAGTAGTAGTAGTAGTAATTGTAGTAGTAGTACTAGTAGTAGTAAAAAACAATAAAATGCTAAAGTGGGAGTCCTCTTAATGGTCATTTGTCATGCTAGATATAACAGCTGGTACTCCCTTGAAATATACTCTACCATCTCAAATAAAATTCAAACGAGTTCATGGGGTAGTGTGGTCCTAGATAACCAAAACGTAAAAATAATACAGGCTAGTCATGGCTGGACTATTTTATTTTTATCATAGATCAAAAATATCAAAGCTAGGTTAGGACAAAATATCATCATCAACAAAGATAATATGATGATTTCATATGACATTCTGTATGAAATTTGTTTTCTTTACACTTTTGTCATAAAATTTATTGGACCTAAATTGAAAGAAGGAAAGGTACAATCCACCTAAATAGGATTATATCAGTTACCAAGTGCAATGAGGAAAAATACAATGAAAAATTTCATCACATTTTCTGACACATAAGGAAGGGCTCCTGTGAAATTCCTTATGCACTTATATTATGGGTCATGAGTTTGTACTAATTTGTTTAAGCATGGGATTTTTAGCTATAGTAGTATATTTGCAGAGTAATTAGAACATCAGCTGGATTTATTTGTAGTATTTGTATCAACTCAGTCTTCTTAGTTCAAATGTCATCAATGTGAACTTTGTTCATCCTTTTCTTTTTTTTATAAGAGAGAAGAACAATAAATAAAGTACCCTTCTTGTACTTGAGTTGTTTCTCAACATTTTTTGTTGCTCTTTTCCTTTTTTTGCTCTCTCTCTTTCTTTTAATTACCTCTCATCCCAGAAGAAATAAGCTGTGGTCAAATCTGGAGAAGGATTGGCTTTCTCAGATCTAAAATTGCTCAACACACATTGTATGTTATAGCAGCATCCTTATGACATCATCAGCAGTTGAGAACTCAGCAGAAAGCTGAGAACCCATAAGAAAGCAAAGAAATATTCTTAAACGCCCATCTTCTAGTTTTTTTTGTTTTTTTTTAATGCCTTTTTGCAAAACCTGTTCTTCAGATATTTAGGTTTTTAACATAACCCAGAATCAGCAAAAAAAAAATATATATTTTTATCTTTTTATAGTTTTTAAATTCATCAGAGATTGAGAAGGGTTAAAGGATTTACAACTGGTTTCCATCCATTTCTTAAATCTATGCGTTTACAAATATAAAAATTACATTTTGTAAAAAATATGAATATACTTTGTTTGAAATTGAAGTGTATCAATATATATTTTGTTTTCAGTGAACAATACATTTTCATCTTTAATAAATTGACACAAAAACATTAAAAATTTTCTGAGAGTGAAACAGTACAATACTAATGTTTTCATTATTGAATTCACATTACTTTCAAAAGAAATCATTATTTTGGAAACTAATACAGCTATTATCAAATATTTGTGTTCTTTATCCATGTAATTAATATATAAATACACTTATAAAAACTATTGGATTAAGATTCCATATTATTGATTTTTTTATGGTTCTTTAAAAAACAACAAAACAAAGAACTTTTTCTGTTTTTTTAAAAAAGGAAGCAAATTTTTTTTTGTTTGCAGATTTTGAACTTGTGATGTTCAAATGACAAAAATCTGATAAATTTTTTTAAAAGTAGAAACTCAATGCAAAAACATTAGAGAGGTGGTGGGTTAAAAATTCGTGCATCACTGAATGTGTGAATGTGCCTGCAAGTTAGCACTTATATAAACAAATTCTCTTGGCACTTACTGGTTATTTATAGAAAAGTATCAGTTGAGCACTTGGATTGATGTAATTGGCTATCCACCTCTTCCAGAATTTCAGGTATTGTGCCTATAGCAGAAAGAATTAGTTGGCAGAATTGTTAGCACATCAGACAACATGCTTAGTATCATTTCATCTGTCATTTAAATTCTGAGTTCAAATTCTGCCAAGGTTGACTTTGCCTTTTATCCTTTTGGGTTTGATAAAATAAGTTCCAGTTGAGCACAAATTCTAGGCCTTGTGCCTATAGTAGCAAATATTATTTTTGGTCAAAATGCTTTGTAACATCTCTTTCAGCTTTTTACTTACTGAGCTCAAATCCCACTGAGGTCAATTTTGCCTTTCAACCTTTCAGAATCAATAAAATAAATATTAATCAAATACTAGGATTAATGTAAAGGACAAACCTCCTCCCTTAAAATTGCTGGTGTTATGCCAAAACCAGAAAGGATTATAATCATCATCATTATTGGCTCTTTATGTTCTGAGCTCAAATCCCGCCAAGGCCAACTTGGCCTTTCATCATTTCAGGATCAATAATATAAAGTCTCTTCAAGTATTGGGGTCAGTGTAATCAACCAAACCCCTCTCCTAAAAATTATTGACCTTGTGGCAAATTTTAAATCCTTCTTCTTCTTCTTCTTCTTCTTCTTCTTCTTCTTCTTCTTCTTCTTCTTCTTCTTCTTCTTCTTCTGTTAGCCTTCTCATGTGTGATTTTCTCAAATTATTATTATTATTATTATTATTTAAAGCAGCGAGCTAGCAGAATCATTACCATTCTGGGCAAAATGCTTTGCAACATTTCTTCTGGCTTTATGTTCTGAGCTGAAATGTCACCAAGGCTGAATTTGCCTTTCATCCTTTCAGGATCATTAAAATAAGTATTTGTTGCATACTGGAGTCTCATGTAATTGACTAATCCCACCCACTAAAAAATTTCAGGTCAGAGGACATTGAGTATCTACAATATTTTTTTGTCTTCTCCAAAACTAAGGAAGAGAAAAAGTTATCCACAGACTAAAGAACTGACACACATGAGCCAAGTGATAGTGTTAAACTGTGATACTTTTAGCCTACAGTCAATTCAAAAGAGTTTGCTGCAAGCAGGGCCAGCCGTAGGGCTACTGGTACCCAGGACAAGTTCAATTTTAGGGCCTTAACATGTATAATCTAAACTTCTTTTCATGGTGGTGGTGGTGGAGACAAAGAGTAAATACTACAAATATAAAAATAATAAAGTTGTTTGTTAATATTTACTAAATGTAGAATAAAATTATTTTCCCCTTAGTATTTCTTGGAAACATCCTAAACATATGTCATTGTGCCCACAAGTGTGTGGCTTTTGAAATGACTGCTCAGATTACTTGTATCTTCAAGTGGCCTTGGCTGCAGTGATGGTATATGAACTATCAGCCTTTTGTTGCTAGACAGCACCACTATTCTGTTAGCCTTCTCATGTGTGATTTTCTCAAATATTGTACTTAGACAGTATGTAAAAAAACATTTGTTTTTATTTTATTTATCTTTGAATTGAACTGAATTAAAGCCACTCAGACCAGACTTTTCATGGGCTATTGATCAAAGATATCCAAACAAGAACTTCCAGCTTTTTTTCTTCAGTGGCGCAGGAGTGGCTGTGTGGTAAGTAGCTTGCTTACCAACCACATGGTTCTGGGTTCATTTCCAATGCGTGGCACCTTGGGCAAGTGTCTTGTACTATAGTTTCGGGCCGACCAAAGCCTTATGAGTGGATTTGGTAGACGGAAAACTGAAAGAAGCCCGTCGTATATATATATATATATATATATATATATATATATATATATGTATGTGTATATGTTTGTGTGTCTGTGTTTGTCCCCCCAACATCGCTTGACAACCGATACTGGTGTGTTTACATGCATGTAACTTAGTGGTTCGGCAAAAGAGACTGATAGAATACGTACTAGGTTTCCAAAGAATAAGTCCTGGGGTCGATTTGCTCGACTAAAGGCAGTACTCCAGCATGGTCACAGTCAAATGACTGAAACAAGTAAAAGAGTAAAAGAGAGAGTGGTATGATGGGCTACATTATCCAATGTGGACTTGCTATTTTGCTGTCATACTATATCTAGGACATATATCCCAGTGTTTTCTTTCTATTTTTCAGTCATAGTTAATCTTGGACTGCTTATCTTATTTGTACTTCCCATTTTTAAGACAGGTGTGATTTAAAGAAAATTTGGCTGCTATTTCAAGGAGGCCTACCGACTATGTAGAAATTTCTTTGGGGTGGTTATAATGAATGAGGTTTCTTTCTGAAAGCACAGAACAATATACAAAAGACTGAATCATGATTTGAACAGAGGACTAATAATAAATTGTGAGATTTTCATAAAGCTTTATGTAAGCATTATGGCACCAGAGTAACAGTGTTGATATGTGAAGAAAGAGTTGGGTAAGGAAACAAAACTAAAGTTCATAAAGAAAAAATATAACAGTGACAACAACTATAATAACAGATGATAAATGTGATTAGATCAATAGATTCATGAAAAAATGTCAAATACACAAAAATAGAACCTTGCATAGATTGAACCCACAATCTTTGGTGTCTGACCTTTTTTTCATGAAATTGTATCAATTAGAATCAAATATTCTTCAATATCAGCAGAAGAAAGCAGCAAACAGTAATATATAATCTTTAAGACTATTTATTATTATTGAAAATACCAAATATTCAAATTATAGGGGAGAAAAGACATGGGTGGGGGAAAATTGGCCAAATGTTGTTATAGTTGTTGTTGATGGGTGGAGCAAGTCTAGCAATGGTGAGAGGCTGGCTGTTGTTCGTATCAGTTACAAGTGTGCATATGTATATGTGTGGTGTCTATTTCTTTGTATGGATGTGTGTGTGTAACCTTTTGTCTCATTCTCTATCACCAACCTCATTTCTTTTGTTTCTGTGCAATTTTGCAAATTTATTTATTTATTTATTGTTTATAAATGGCCATCTGAAATATGTCCACAAAGTTCCATAACCAACTATTTAAATACATTTTAATATCTGAACATGTTTCAGTCATTTATTTCTTAGTAATATCTCCACCACAACCAATGTTAATAATGATGATGATTATGATGATAATAGTGATAATAGTTATAATAATGTGACTATTGTTATTACTACAATATTTAAAAAAAATTTTTTATATTTATTTTTTCATTTTTCATCTAATTTTTTAATTTTTTTTCCCTTTCAAGTCTTCAATCAACAAATTTAATAATACCGATAAAATACATATTTAAATGGGACGTAATGGATTTGGAAACATTTATGCATGATTATTTTTATTATTATTATTATTATTAATATTGTTGCATTTCATTTTATTTATATTTATATTTTTTGTAAATCAATGAGAGGAAAGAGAGGCTGGTACAGATAAGACTAAATAGTATGGGGTAGGGGTGGATGAGGTATTAAAAAAGCAAAACAAATATAAAATACATAAAACATTATAGAGATAACAAACTAAAATACACTTGATTAAAGTCACCTTTGATTTTTCATATCAAACAAGCACAATCAAAAACAACTAAATAAATCTATGCATGTATTTATTCCAAATTTCCATTTTACATTTTTCTAATTGATATAGATATGTTGTTTTTTCTCTTGTTCTTATTTTGTGTTCATTTTTTTCTTGTGTACTTTTTATTTTTGTTTATATCGTTTTTAGAGAAGTGGTTTTACCCTTCTTTTATTTTATTTTCTCTCTCCCTCTCTTTCTATCTATTTCTATCACATCTTTCTATTCTCTTCTTTCTTACTCAGTCACTTCTTCCATTTTCACTTTTCTCACTTCACCTCTCTCTCTTCCCTCTCTCACTTTTTCTTATTTTTTCTTCTCAACCTTTCTCTCTTTCTTTCTCTATCCTCCTAATTTCATTCTATTCACCTGCCTCCCACTCTATTTTTCTGCTCTCATACTTTCTCCTCACATTTGCCAACTCCTCTGCCTCCTTCTCTCTCATTTTCTCTGTTTTGGAATTTCATTTCTGTATCTCCTCACATACGTTTTTATTTCTCATAGTCTCCTCCCCTTTTTTCTTTTCACTCTGTCTAGCTATCTTTTCCCTCTTACTCTCTTCCAGCCTATCTTTCCATTTTAAAAAATTCTCCTTTCTAACTTGATTTGTTTGTACATATGAATGTCAGTGTATGTTAGTGTCTGATACTGCTGTCACTTTGGTTGTTGACATCAATTAGAAGCTACAATTAACCACAAGGCTTGACTTCTAATCTGAAATGCTACAATAGGAGAGAAGCAAACCATGAAGAAGAATTTCTACTGCACTCAGATACTAATCATGTATATCGCAATTGATAAACTGTCAATAAATTATTGTTAAATTTAACAGATACTCACTCTTAAAGTATCAAGAATATAATTTAATTCAGTAATACAGTGATGATGTTTTATTTTATATATATTTTAATTTATTTTGTTATATATTTTTGTCAGAGTAGTAATTTTTTATAAAGTAAAAAGAAAAGACATTTTTTAAAGAAAGCATTGCTAAAAGTTTTCAGTATGATGCAATTGATACAGACAACATAATTTTTCTTGTCTCTTTCTTTATCCAGTTACTTTGTTCTTCTCAATTATCTTGCTTTCATTTGTTCAGGGACAATCTTATTTTTTGTTATAATTCTTTTTTAGTCTTCAATCTAAAACCTTTCTTAAATCCATGCAGTTGTAGATTATACCCAATCCATTATCCATTGTCAGAACTAGCAGATGCTACTAGAAACAGCAGCTGAACCTCCCTCATATCATATTTACTCTAAGTAGGAAGAACACATTGGATACTATAATCCACACAATTTTTGAAAATGAGATATGATGATTGTGATTGCAGTGTATGCCTTAAGAAGTTTGCTCGCTCTGAGTACACTGCTCATTTGAAGCAGTCAGTCATGAGAATAAACAACAAAAACAGCCATTGTCTTTTCATTCTTAGGAAGTAATATGTTAAAACTAGCACCACCAATAAGTAGTTTTATCTGTTCCCATTCTTTAATTGTTTTACTTGCCTTCTCTAAAGTGTTCTCAATATTTTGGGTGGATTAATTAAGGTTGTGAGCTGGCTGAAATATTACTGTACCAGGCAAAATACTTAGTGGCATTTCATTCGTCTATACTTACCGAGGTCAGACTCTACAGAAGTCGACTTTGCCTTTTGTCTTTTTGGGATAGATAAAACAAGTACCAGTTGAACACTGGGGTCGATCTAATTGACCTACTACTCCCCCAAAATTACTGGCCTTGTGCCAAAATTTGAAACTAATACTCTGGGTGAATTGGCAGAATCATTACTGCATCTTGCTACACACCTTGTAGTATTTAGTTGTAATTTTTCACCTCTCGAAAATTCCATAGAGGTCAACTTTGATTTTTATCCTTCTGGGGTTGATAAAATAAAATACCAGTCAGTTAGAGGGGTCCGTATAATCAACTATACCTCTCTCCAAAATTTACCTGAACAAGAATGGAAAAGATGAATCAGATTTGACAGTAATGGCTAGAATGAGCTGAGCACGAAAAATTTCTGGAAACTGAGTAGTTTGATAACAGGGAAAGAGAAAACTGAAAAGAAAGATGCATGATGTGTGTGTGAGAAGTGCTTTGATTTCTGAGAGTGAGGCATGGCTAATGAACATGAAGCAGTAGAGAATGTTAGAAAGAGTAAAAGTAAGAATGGTCTGGTGAATGAACAGAGTATGACTGAGGGAGAAAGAAAGACAATGAATTTTAGAGGTTGATGGGAAGAGAGCCAATGATGGATGTTGTAATGAGAATTGGGATGAAATGGTTGGATCATGTGCTGAGGGGAAAAGAAAGTGACTGAATGAGAGAAGTGGTAGAAATGAATGTGGAAGGGAGTAGAAGAAGAAAACCAAGACATGGCTGAGAAGGAGGAAATAAGGGCAACAGAGTTCATGAGGCAAGAATGTAGAGGGTAAGGCAAAATGGAAAAACTGCAAAACTAACCTCTGCTTTAGCAAAAAAAGAAAAAAAATGGCTTTAAAACACTCGTGATGTTGCCTATGTAAGAAATCAATAAATTTTTTACTGTCTATAAAATTCCTTTCATGTATAGGCATAAAACTTCAGCTCATTTAACCTGCTGTGAGCTTTAGAAATTTAGGTTTTTGGTAATTAGTTTAAAGCTTTTATTTTTATTGTTGTTTTTGTCACAATTAATATTAAGGATAGATAAGTTTCTATTGCATTCAGGTGTATATCTCTATTTTGTTCACTTGTTACATTTTTAACTCAATGAACCTCATCTACATAAATGTGTATGCATGTGTGTGTATGAATTGTATTAATGTTTCCTCTGATTTCTTTTCATTTATGTTCTCAGTGATTGGATTATGAATGCATGTCTTTTTTCCCCATTCCTTTCTTTCAGAATACTGTTGCTATTGAAGTAGTACACAGTTGCTGTACTTACAGCTCTTTATAAGTGTGACGATGATCACTGAGAAATCAGTGGAACATTGTTCATTCTTAAACATGAATTCAAAATTTAACATTTCCATTTAAGCTAATGCTGCAGAAATAATGCAAATAGCAGACAAAAAGAATGAGCTAATTTGCTGTATGTATATTTCATGCTCTAATTTCTGAGTTCAGTCTTTGCCAAAGCCAATTTTGTTTTCATGCTTTGACAGAAATGATTATTACAAATATGTTTAATCAAATATATCACAATTTTCTTTGCTAATTAAAGCTGCTGTGTAAGTCATGAGAGAAGAAATATATACTTAAAATCTCCCTTGTATCATTAGATTGATCAGTTACTATATTACAGCAAACATAAAATGAATGCATATTTTGTATATATCTTGTGCATTATGACACAACTTGAAATCTTACTAAGTCTTTATATAATTTATTGGAATAAGTGTGTTCTTTTGGTTTAAGACAGATTTTTCTGGGGTGAGAAACGAGGAAAATTTTGACAATCCTATTTGTCACAAAGGTAACTAATAGTCTGAGAGAAGTGAAACAGTTTCAATAAGGAGTCAGAATTAAGTAGTTCACTAATAATTATTTTAATTTGATTCTATTGACTGCTTCTTATTTTATAATGAATTCATTTTTCTTTTATTTCTGCTAGATCCACATTTTTACTCCACCTCAGAATATCAACATGACTGATTTAGCACTTGAGAGTTCAATAAAAATTTTGGATTTCTATGAGGAATACTTTGAGATACCTTACCCTTTACCAAAACTTGGTAAGTAGACAGTATTAAAAATATTTTTATTGCTGTTGTTTTCATGAAGGCAGTGGGTTGGAAGAATCACTAGAGGGGCATTGGACAAAATACTTGCACTCTTTTACATTCTAAGTTGAAACTCTGCCTATCTGGAGTTTGCTTTCTAGTATTCCTGTTTTGATAAATTTAGAACCAGTGAAATACTGGAAGCAGCAATCAATTGTTATTCTCAAAATGTGTGAACTAGTGTCTTCACTAGAAATAGTTATTGTAATATTCAAAAATACTTCACTTGCATGTTGCTGTTGTTAACAGTAGTATAGAATCATGTAATTATTTAAAATATAGAAGCTCAAGCCCTGCAATATATTGTATTATAGTGTTCTTAAATGCTTCCTGTATTGTTCTGCCTCACTTCTGCAAGTGATTCAAATACTTTCATATTGTTGTGCTGACTGTTTAAATCTTTCCATTCTCTGGAACAAAAAATACTCATTTATTACTATATATAAAAGCAAAGATTTCTAATACTGATGCAACAATTTAAAGAAAATAGAGTCACCTAAATTTATTAAACTGTTACAGTATCTACTGAAGAACCTCACACTCTTTGAACTTTGTTGTACTCTTTGATCTACATTCTCTGAACTCTGCTGTCCTCCAATGTTCAACAATGTCTCCTCCACTATTTTATCTATAAATAAATTATCTACAACAAAACACATTCCTATCAAAATGATACTACTGTTCACTTCATACCATTTCTCATGACATCATCCAAATGGAATCTAAATACTTTATGCTAGATATATAATGCATCTATCACAGAATCTTTGGGAACTAAAACATGACAATGTAATCTTTTTCAACAACTTGTAACAAATTTTGGTCTCAAGTTGAACCTGGACTGGGTGTTTTTTGTCCAATTAGAAAAATTTTCATGAACAAAATCTAGCTGAATGCTTACAACTAAATACTGATGCCACCATTAAAATAGCAAATCAAAGTTGTTGACTGGAAGTCAATCACGCTTTAAATAAGCTAACTTCACTCTAAGAGAAAAAAATGCTGTAAGAACTGAGTAACTGGTTGAACAAAATGCAGTCATGTCATGTCCAGCTCTATTCACTATTAGCTGATGTAGATGGTCATAGCTGTCAAATACAAAGAGCCTACAATACAAACAGCCAAAAACCTACAAAATTAAACACTATACTAAGGTAGCTGACATTCAAATTCATTCACTCACCCTCTCTCTGTTTTTGTCTCTCTTTCTTTCTCACTCTCTATCTGTTTCTGTTTCTCTCTCTCTCACTCTCTCTCACTCTCTCTCTTTCTCTCTCTCACTCTTTCTCTCTCTCACTCTCTCTCTCTCTCTCTCTCTCTCTCTCTCTCTCTCTCTCTCTCTCTCTGCAAATTTCTCTCTCATTTTCACATAACTACAGAACCTGTCCACAGCTATCTCAATGTATAAAAAGAATTTTCTTACATTACTCTGCAGTTCTTTCTTGGATGGTTGTGTCCAATAAAACTTTTAACAATAAACATATGAAGAATTGAAAATAACAACTTATCCCAGCCATTTTACCACCACAATTTCTTTCTTTTTCCATCTTACTATTATTCACAACTCAAAACTACTTACCCCTGCTTTAGCATTTCCACATTCTCTCCAAATTCATCTTTTATCATACTAACAATGATGGTGGCAACCCTGAAGTCAGGTGAGTTGTACCTGTAATTCAAAAGTATAGCATTATTACACATTGTCAAGCTAATTCTGCCTGAAGTTTATTTAGGGTACAATATCTGTGGAATACTCAGCCACTTATATTTTTAATTCAATAAACAGATAATTTAGTTGATCTAAATCTGAATGCTTATCCTTTAGGCTATAAGTGATCTATCTACTTTATATGTATATATATATACACACACACACACACACACACACACACACACACACACACACACACACACACACACACATATATATATATATGGATATGTATAAATGACAAGATTTCTTGAAATGAATTGTTGAATAGTAATAATAATAATAATAAACCCAGAAGAAATAGAAGTGAAATCAAATATGTTCTGAAATTGCAGAGTGAAAGAATTATATTGTTTAATAGAAGCCATCTGACGAAAACATAAATAACAACTACAATGACAACAACAATAACAATACTTAAGATATAAAAATTTATTCATTTTTTTTCTAGATGATGAATTTTAGGAATTTAAAAAAAAAAATTGGAATTGAAATTATTTCTAACAGCTTCTTTGTTTGCATTTTTCCTCTCATTTTCTTTTTCATACTTCAAATATCCGTAAATATTTTATATCCAGAATTTCCATTTCTGTTTTATTTTATTTTCTTTTATTGTTGAGAAACATAATGAAAGAAAAAATATTATGCATTTTTATATGTTTTATATTCATATTCAACTGTGAGAAAAATGTTCAAATCTTTAACATTTTCTGTCATATATCCCGAATTGAAAATAATATTGATTCTGTTTGCCATCATTTCCATATTTATTTTTGCCTTTATTATTAGTATTGATATTATTATTATTATTATTATTATTATTATTATTTTGCATTTTGAGTCGTGTATATGTTCTGTTATTGTTGATGTCATTTTTATGGAACATTTGTTTGTTTTATATCTTTCTTTGCATCTACTTCAAAGCTATTTAGAATACTGTATTACACATTTTCAGCTTATGTTATTAAGAATCAAATATAGAAATTATTTTTAAGCTTTCAAACATAAGAAAAACACTTGAGAAAAACATTTAAGCTCAGTTTTTCTCTAAATCACTCATTGTACTGCATTTTGTGTTGTTATTTTTTATTCTAAATATTGTCTTTGGGATTTTTTACTCTGATTAAATTTGTGTAAAGCAAATTCAATATGAAAAAAAGGATATGCCTATGTAATATTTATTTACACATATGTATGGAATCTATTTAAAATAGTTCAAAAATATTATGTATAAGAGAAGGAGACATTGATTTTATGTAAGAATCAGGGATTTGGTGTTAAAGTATAATATCTATTGTTAATAAATAGTTTTTATTGTAGTGGTTATTATGAAAAAAAAAAAAAAAATAGAATTAAAATATATGCATTGAAAGCAAAATAAATAAATAAATACTGTAGAAACTCTCTTGTCTACAGAAATCAACTAGAACTGGATAATTGATGTTGCAAACAGAGATATGTTTAGTGGAAAATTTTGTATGTTTTATATTTCTGAATATAAGCAAAGTGTAATATTCATTGGAAGAAGATTATATAGATAGGATGCAATCCTTTTTCATTCATTTATCACAGTGCTGTACCCTCCCACCACTTAGACAAATTCATTTTACTTATTGATTTTAACTGATGGTAAAGAGGAAAGGTCAGTCACTGCAACAACATAGGTCTGAAGTTGAATCCTGCCAATGTTAACTCCATGTATTCTTCACTGTTCTTTCTAGCTGTCTGTCTGTCTGCCTGTCTCTGTCTTTGTCTGTCTATCTATCTGTCTCTCTGTCTCTGTCTCTCTCTCCCTCTCCCTCTATTACTCTCAGCAAACAGCACTTGTAGATGAAGAGTACTGCTAGAAATTTTAAATCTTTTGCTCTTTTACATGACAAATCAATTTATTCAACTTCTAAACTGTTTATAACTCCATTTAGTCCACACACTTCCAATAGTGGACAACATAACTACTCAGATATTTTTTAAAGTGCTTTATTAGTTATAGAACTACATTAACTCTCCATATGTTTACTTCAGTCTGTATACTGTGCTGGCAGAGCTCCAACATGAGCATGGCCCTAATGTCTAAGACAAACAAGAGAACTAACAGTATTACTTTAAAGTTTTATCTGACTCTTCAACATGTTCTGGGGTGGCTCTAAGATTTCCTTCTATCTCAGGAGGGTCATTATGCTAATAATAAACATACACACACTGGTTCAATTTCACTTCTTTATTATTGTCAGGTAGTTAGTTGTTTAATCAACTAAGTAATCAATTGTCTGATTAATCATTTGGTTAATTAGTCATTCAGATGTGCTTGCCAAAGTCCTTTCATTACCATTCATGACCTCTTCAAATGGCATGCCCTCTCTACTCCAGGTCAGCTTCAAATCTGAGGTCATGTCATTAAGAGGTTGTGAGTGGAAATGATATGACTTTGGCAGACACAAGTAATTGCTTGATTAACTAAATCAAACACTCAATTGGTTACTTAGTTAAATAACTAACCAATTGGAGAATAATAAAGATAAGAAAAAGATACAATAAAACTTCTGAAATACAACGAATTCTGTTTCCACATAAGTTTGCATCGAGAATCTTATGAAACAAATACAAAAACATAAAAGTTCTAAGACTGAATTTCCTAAGAACTTGTTGAAAACAGGCATGGCTGTGCAATTAAGAAATTCCCTTCCCAACAATATGATTTCTAGTTCATTTCCACTATTGGGACAGTGCTATTATAGCCTCTAGTTGACTAAAGCCTCATGAGTGAATTTGGTATGTATATATGGGTGTGCACATTGTATGTGTTCATGTTTTTCTTTACAATGGAGCTCTATGAAAGATGAGCTACAAGTGTTGTTGTCATTACTTCAAATCATCTAAATGCTTTACATCTTTGAAGATGTGTGAAATAAGAGATGTTTTACTTGAAAAGCAGGTAATGTTCTAAAAACATACCTGTCTAACCCAACCATAGAAAACCGAAGGTCAAAATCAAATAAACAAACTAATCTAATTTCTGCGAAGTCACTTGATAAATTTTTTTCAGCCTCATATAATTTGGTAAATTTGCATGATACAACAGCTAAATGTGAAATTTGTGTGTACTTTTAAGTGAATTGTGAAATAGAGCAAAACGATACTTGTTAATATTGAAGAACACTTATGTACAGTAACTATTTTCTCTCTTTGGGTTGGTTAGCATGTAGTTGAAATAGTAACAGAGGAGGTGCAATGATTTGTTGTAGACATAATGGAGAAAGTACAGGAAATATTCTTTCTGATGTTTATGGTGTTGGCAGTAACTAATGACAGAATATTTTGGTATCTGTAGAGCTTTCAGAGATGATTGTTATGAATGAATTAACAAAATATATGTATGAAAAAATATGTGTGAGTGTTTGATGGGATAAGGGAAATAATTTTGCTATTAATTTTCAGGAAGACAAAAATCAAATATAGAAGTTGCGATGATAACATGCAGATAATAATACTATTTGCAGATTGGTGCTAATGGAGATTAGGAGTAATAATTGTTCAGATTGGTAGTGGAAGATAAAAAGTGGGAAATATAAATAACAACATAAAAATATTTTATTTTAAGAGAGTAACATTTATAAATGGTTGCATCAATCTTACCAGCATTCACCATATGAATGTTACATTTTTCTCTTTATACAACTTATAAATCAAAAGGCCTTGCTTTTAAGAATGACTGTTTTCCTCCCTCACTCCTAAAATGTCTTGCAGTATTTCATTATCTGTCTTTGTGTATGAACAGCCATGCTACATGGCAGTGAGACATGGCTGTGGCTGCAGAGAATGTGCAAAGGCTTGAAAGAAATGGAGCCAGCATTTCTGCTGGATGTGCAATGTTGGTATGCATGTGTGACAGTGTGTAAGTGTCTTAAGAGAAAACTGGGTAAGAGCAGCAGCAGATGTAGTGTGCAAGAGAGAAGACTGAGCTAATATGGTTATGTGATGCATATGGATGAGGACACTTGTGTAAAGAAGTGCTAATTTATAATTTGGGAGGGAAGCTGTGGAAGGGGTAGACTCAGAAATATGTGGGATGAGATGATGAAATATGATCTTTGGTTGTTGAGTCTTACAAAGGAGATAACAGATGACTGAAACTTCAGGTAAGTTGTTGTGCTTAAGAAGATACATAAAGGTAAGCAAACCATGGTCATTGCCAGTGCTGATGACATGTAAAAGGCACCCATGCCAGTGACACATAAAAGGCACTTATGCTGGTGACATGTAAAAAACACCCAGTACACTCTGTAAAGTGGTTGGCATTAGGAAGGGCATCTAGACAGATGCCAGGAGCCTGGTGCAGCTCTCTGGCTCACCAGTCAAACTGTCTAATCCATGCCAGTATGGAAAATGGGTGTTAAATGATGATGATGATTTTTGGTTTATGTGTTCAAATGTTACCATAGTCAGCTTTACATTACATTAAAGGGTTTGATCACCTGTCTCTTTCACCTAAAGTATGTGATTTGGTGATGGAGTTTGAAATAATAATAAATAATACCTATTTTTTTGTTTACAACATTATCATTAATTTGGAGTTAATTACTCACAACAATTTAGTAGTTGTTAAAAAGCATAAATGCTGTGATTATATGTTAGACTTTATACCTTTGTTAACAAATCTGGATTTCATTGTTATCTAGTCTGAGTATTGTTGTTATTGTCAACCAATCATTCATTCTTAGTAAACCTTCTTGTACTCTTAAATGATAGCTGTTTAACTGGCAGCAGTTTTATCAAAGCTGGTAAAAATCTTTATATATATATTCTTTAGTTAAAAGTAAGATGTGGTTGAAAAGATGTATAGTGTTAAATCTCCTTAGCTTCATTGAGTGGGTACAGGTATGGCTTTGTGGTTAAAAATTTTATTTACCACTACATGGCTCCAGTTTACTCCTACTATACTGTACATGAGGCAGGAGTCTTCAACTGTAGCCATGGGTTGACTAATACCTTATGTGTAGAATTTCATACGAAGAAACTTTGAGGAAGCCTCTATTATGTAGTATATCCATAATATATATTTGTATATATTACATACATTCACCAATATATATCAGCAAAGGTTATATAAAATGTAGAGTAAAAATCCAAAGACCAGAAACTGTCCGTCCAACAACAGCCCATCAAGATACTTATGCTGTACTCAGATACAGACACTTCCTCGTCTCTTTCATCTTCATAAAAACAATAAAGCCATGATGGTTCCAGTGAAAATGATCTACAGCAATGCTACTTTGCAACATTGCAATATGAAATAAATAAAATATATTACTAGGCATTTGATACATGAAAACTTCAGTTAGAAAATCTATGAATAAGAAATGTTAAATCACAAATTACTAATAAATAGAGCTAAAATGTTTTTTATATCATCATCATCATCATCATCATCATCGTTTAACGTCCGCTTTCCATACTAGCATGGGTTGGACGATTTGACTGAGGACTGGTGAAACCGGATGGCAACACCAGGTTCCAATCTAATTTGGCAGAGTTTCTACAGTTGGATGCCCTTCCTAACACCAACCACTCAGAGAGTGTAGTGGGTGCTTTTACGTGTCACCCGCACAAAAACGGCCACGCTCGAAATGGTGTCTTTTATGTGCCACCCGCACAAGCCAGTCCAGGGGCACTGGCAACGATCTCACTCGAAAACCCTACGGGAGCCAGGCAGGCGGTACTGGCAACGGCCACGCTCAAAATGGTGCATCTCATGTGCCACCCGCACAAGAGCCAGTCCAGGGGCACTGGTAACGATCTTACTTGGCTTGCCGGGTCTTCTCACGCACAACACATTTCCAAAGGCCTCGGTCAGTAGTCATCGCCTCGGTGAGGCCCAATGTACGAAGGTCTTGCCTCACCACCTCAGCCCAGGTCTTCCTGGGCCTACCTCTTCCACGGGTTCCCTCAACTGTTAGGGTGTGGCACTTTTTCACACAGCTATCCTCATCCATTCTCACCACATGTCCAAACCAGCGCAATCGTCTCTCTTGCACACCACAACTGATGCTTCTAATGTTCAGCTTTTCTCTCAAGATACTTACACTCTGACGGGTATTCACATTGACATTACACATCCAACGGAGCATACTGGCTTCATTCCTTGCGAGCTTACGTATATCCTCAGCAGTTACAGCCCATGTTTCACTGCCATGTAGCATGGCTGTTCGTACGCATGCGTCATACAGTCTGCCTTTTACTCTGAGTGAGAGTCCCTTTGTCGCCAGCAGAGCTAAGAGCTCTCTAAACTTTGCCCAGGCTATTCTTATTCTAGCAGCTACACTTTCAATGCACCCACCCCCACTACTAACTTGGTCGCCCAGATAGCGGAAGCTATCGACTACCTCTAGTTTTTCACCCTGGAATGAGATAGAAGTTGTTTCCTGTTTGTTTGCAGTCTTTATTGCACCTGAACATCTGCCACAAACAAAAACTAACTTGCTAGTTAACCTGCCTTTGATGTTGCTGCACCTCTTATGTGTCCATAGCTTGCACCGGGTACATCTTATAGAGTTACTACCTACTCCTTTTCTACATACTGAGCAGGGCCATCTACCTGAAGGGGTTTGTGTTTTATCTACCTTCCTACTTATTAGGATTTTGGTTTTAGCTAGGTTCACTCTAAGGCCCTTCAGTTCTAGACCTTGCTTCCACACCTGAAACTTCTCCTCTAGTTCTGATAGTGACTCCGCAATTAGGGCAAGGTCATCAGCATAGAGGAGCTCCCAGGGGCAACCTGTCTCGAACTCCTCTGTGAGGACTATGATAAATAAGAGGGGGCTGAGGACGGAACCTTGGTGGACCCCTACCTCTACCCGGAATTCATTGCTGTACTCATTTCCAACCCTCACCTTACTGGCAGCATCTCTGTACATGGCTCGCACAGCTCTCACTAACCATTCTTCTATCCCAAGTTTCCTCATTGACCACCAGATAAGGGATCGGGGGACCCTGTCAAAGGCTTTCTCCATGTCAACGAAAGCCAGGTACAGAGGTTTATCCTTAGCTAGGTATTTCTCCTGCAGCTGTCTCACTAGAAATAAGGCATCAGTAGTGCTTTTACCTGGCACGAACCCAAACTGCATCTCATCTAAATTGATTCGCTCCCTAATTAGTTGGGCTATGACCCTCTCTGTAACTTTCATAACCTGATCTAACAGCTTGATGCCTCTGTAATTATTTGTATCTAAAGCGTCACCTTTACCTTTGTAGCAGTTGACTATGATGCTGCTACACCAGTCATTAGGTATGACTCCTTCGTGTATCACCTGGTTCGTAATACGGGTGACTAGGCTATAGCCAACACTGCCAGATATTTTGAGCATCTCTGCAGTGATTCCTGATGGGCCGGTGGCTTTCCCGGTCTTCATACTCTTAATTCCTTTATCTACCCTGGTACTATCAACTCGGATAGCTGGTCCCTCTATTGGGTCGACATACGGCAGGCTCTCTTCCTCTCATTCATTCTCTTTATTAAGCAATCTATCGTAGTGGCATCTCCAGACCTCTTTCTTTGCATCCTCATTTAGTGCAAGCGTACCATCATCCATGCGAACACATTTCTCTCCTACAACATCACTATTCTCTCTCCTACACTGTCTTGCAACACGAAATACCTCGAGTCTTTGATCCTCACGGCGCAGAACATTGGCAAATCTTTTCTTATCTGCTTCCCCTCTGGCTAAATAAACCTGTCGCCTAGCCTCCCTTCTGGCACATTGGTACAATTCCCTGCTACCACCGTTCTTCCAGTCCTTCCAAGCCTATGTATTAATTATTTAAAGAAATGATTTGTACAGACTTTATATGTTTTTAATCTGCTGTATAGACGCTACATATTTACTTCCAGATTTCAAGAATGGAAATTTAATGATAATCCCATTAGTCTTAAATACATTTGATCAATCTAAAGCACACTTTCCATAGTTTATTCACTGATAATGTGAAAGCCTCTGTATGGTCACTCAACCTCCTAGAAATTGTAACTAAATTTTTCCCCAGTTTAGATCAACAGTTTTAGAAAAAAGACACAATGTCCTGGATGCAAAATAACTGTAAAAAAAATATTGGAATGATCATAGATGGGATACTTTTGAACATATATCTGTTTAACCATGATTAACATGTGGCTAAACAACAAAAAACAGATATAGAAGCATTCAAGTAAACACACACACACACTTTTAAACTAATAGTAAGTTTAGAAGCAAGCCAACAATGCCTTAGTGCAACAGCTAAGCAACTGGGAAATGTTGAAAGTGATAAAACTCAATTTCTTGGGAAGAAAACAACAAAGATAATGGGAATCTATATTCTGGAGTTTCTTGAAGGACTCATGCCAAACACCAGTATTGAAATCTAACAAATCCTCAAACTAGTTACCACTGCATAATCCTGAATGTCTCACCTTCTCATTGAAATTCAGGATCACTGTAACAGCCTAGGATTCAAAGGCCCTCAATTTTGCATTTTCTTGCCAGAAAAATTGAGAAATCTGCATGGAGTGAATGTACACACATCCAAAAAGCATCTGGTTGTTTTACTATTTGTGATTCCAGATGAAGCAACATTACTCCAAGAGATGCTACTGAAGGTAGCAGTAACAAACTCTTCCAACCACCAAAACTCTAAGAAACAATATAAATTGCATAGGTAGTGCTTCAACATGGTCACAGTCCAATAAAAGAATACATTTACACACACATATGCACGAGCACACACACACACACGTGTGTGTGTGTGTTTTGTACTTGCCTTCATTTCTGTTGGTAGATTTGTCATAACTCGGTGTTAAGAACCTCTTCAGTTTGCATCCGTGTTCTTGTCTGTTGATGCATAAAATATCTGTCTCTTAGAAATTAATAACAACATTGAAGTTTCATATGTAAACAATGTATATTTTATTAATTTGTTATAAATTCTCTCTAATGAATTTGAGAAAAAAATATTGTTTGTACATCATTTATTAATTTTCCTTCAAACAAACTAACAGTAATAATAAATAAACAAAATATATTTTGCACCACTCTTAATAATGGTGTATGTGTGTGTAATTGAGAAGCTTTTGAGAGGTGTAGAAGTCATGTTCAGGGTTGATGTCAATAAGTAGAGCATTAACAATATATTCATTGAGCTTGCAGTACATGCCAATCAGGTTTCAATTCTCAGTCACATTCTTCTTTATTTTAATTCCCTCGTCTGTAACAGAGTAGTTAAAGACCAGCTGATTATGAGAATATTTTTATTCAGGTGTTGATCTAGTTCTTGTAACTAAATCTGTTTAAAGAATTAGGGAAATAATTTCAAATGTGGAAGCAATGCCTATAATCAAAAGATCACAAATTAAACTTAGCAAAAACCAACTTAGTTTACAGGAAAGAAGAAGGAATGCTACAATCATCTAGAAATTTGTTATGCATATTCTGTAGAAAAAGAATGGACAGAAATTCCATACTCTGTGTCCAGTGGATGCAAAAGGATTTGCAAAAGTCAGGTTGACAGACTTGAAGAGTTTCACTTATAGCATATCTGCAGCAGTAATTAGCTTATCACTCATGAAATAAATTCTTTGACATGCTCAGAATGCTCTGTAGTAGTTGTTGATAGCTTCTGTTATTTAGGTAATCTAATTAGCAGTGGAAGAATGTGTTCTGAATGTTTAGTACCCAGAGCAAGAATGGAGAAGATAAGGCTAAGCGAGTTATGTCTTTGATGACAACAAAAGGATTGTTTTTCTGAGAGAATAATAGATTGTATAATGCTCATGTTTTAATTGTGAAAATGTATGGCAGCAAAATATGCATCTTGAATGCACTAGGTGAGCAAAGGTTGAACAGAATGGAGTTGAACATGATCTGGTAAGAGAAAGTTTGAAAATAAGAGGTATTAGATGTAGTTTGTAGAAGAGGCAATTGAACTGGTATGGACAAATAGGAAATGCTGTTTGGTAAACAACTGAAGGGAACCTTCAGAAGGAGAAGACCAAAAATGTAATTAAAAGTACGAAAGGAAAGTTATTAACAGAAGATTTTTGGAGGTTGAACCTGATTAAAGTCATCCCTAGCTCATGCCTCACTGCAATGGTTTGTGGCTCAGTCAAGGATATCTGTATAGGAGGATAAAATGAAAACTCATCTTATAAAAATGGTTATTAAGTTTCTAATTAAAACTAGGTTGGTTGGAATTTGCATTAATGTAAATTTAGTTCTCTCTAAATCTACCCCTGGCATAACCATTTACATAACTTGTGACTGTGAGGCCATTCCAGAATTGTGTATGCTTCTTGACAGTGTTTTAGATAAATACTGAAATGAAGTGCACAACCTCAATCTAACAGCTTGCACATTTCTTCAAACCTTGAGACAGGAAAACGTTGCCTTTAAAATAGGCCAGTGAGGAGACAAGCATATTAAACATGTAAGCAATCAGTGGATTTAACAAGAAATATAGGTACATAATGGATCCTCCAGCACAACTTCTAAAGTGAGCTAGGAAGAAGAAAATAACTTGGTTTAAACTGTTTAATCTTGATATCTGCAAATATAGAGGGAGCATTTCTCAAAAATTCATAAATAAATGCCACAAGCTTGTTTATGTTCACAGTTAGTTTATTCTGTCAAAATAACATTTCTTTCAATATTGCTTGCTAAAATGCATACTGCAGCCTCTATTCCCTTGTCACACCTGCAAATGTTTAAACCAATCCATCATTCCTCAGCAAGCATTCTAACATTTTAAGACAGTGGTTTATAGGACAGCCTTCACTCCAACTGATGGTATCCAAAGATATTAAATCAGACACACAACCAATGACTTCAAAAAAAGTTTCATTTACCATATGTACTCTTAGGTTCAGACATTAGGAAAACTCTACCACTTTGTCCCATTTTATTTACAGATGTTAGGATCAGGGATTTGGGCTTCACAGTATTAAATGGAGAAAGCTCAGCTTATGTCTTTGTTGCACATATTGAATTCCTTAATAAGAAGACTCTACTCTCATAGGACTGCCATCAACAGTGCTTCCTATTAGTAGATTTTAAACCATTGTATGAGAGAAACTTTCTCACACTAGTGCTGAAAATCTACTTGCATCAGTGTTATTCCATATTCAGCTGCTGCTACGACTTCCAGTGGTCACTTAGTAGTCACCTAAAAAGTCACCATTAGATTAGCTAAGCAGACTATGTGATGTAAACTTTAACCTTATTAATTATCCAATTACAATCAGTACTCCTTAAATTCCTAGCTTCTTTGACAATTAGATCAGCAGTATCTGTGAAACTTTGAGAACTGCAATATTAAGTCACAAATTGTTATATACACAGACACACGCATTAACCTATCTAAGACTTTAACTACTCCTAACATAAAGTTCTATTGACCACTAATATATTTTTGTAACATAGAAAGAATATATATATTTATGTGTGTGTGTGTGTTATTAATATTTGACAGAAGTAACAGAGTAACTGAAGGGGTAAGAATTCCATGTGTTAGCACTTACAAAACTTTGTGAATTAAAGTTTGATAAGTGCTAATGTACGAAACTCCCAACCCTTGAGTCACTCTGTTACCTCTATCAAACATTAATAGATATATATATATATTTATATTCACGTTTTGAATTCTATTTTTCCTGCTTGCATTGCCAAACCTTTATGTGTATATGTATATATTCATATATGCATTTGTGTGTGTGAATGTGTTGTATGTGTATGCACACACACACACACACACACACACACACACACACACACACACACACACACAATTGTTAACATTGTGTGTGCTTAAACCAAACAATTGTTTGTACATGTTCTTATATAAATTTCTGAGTGAAACTAAACATTTTCACTGTTAAATATGTAGATGCATGTACGAACATATGCAAACACCCTGACACAAAACAACATTGGCAAGAAACAAACCTTGTTGGGTTCCAGGTAACTTTGTTTCATTTCTAATCAATATTCATAAGATACATCCATCCACAATGCTCCAAATCCACATCATGTGTAGATAAATCCACAAGGCATATATAACACATTAACTCTGCATGATGTTTTATCCTCATTTACAATGCCCATTAATAAGACACAAGAAAAATTATTTAAGCCTCTAATGTATAGTGTTAAACATTTTTTCATTCTGTGTATTCTGTGAATATGCATATGAAAAATATTTTGCCATTAGAGATTTATCAATATTGGTAAGCTTTTCACATAATGATATTTGGACAATGTCATCTTAACATGGATATTACAAGACACCCAAATTCACCACACTTTAATGGTTTTGGTAAATATTAGGCAGAACAACTAGAGAATAAATAAACAAATATGCATTATGGAATGTTTTTCTTAAGTATAATAAATAATAAACACCTAAAAAAGATATAGAAATAATATACAGTATGCTTCAAATTATTTCTGCTGCTGTTTCGGATATATTTTCATAATGTATTTCATTGGGTATGAAAATATCTGATATTTGGTTAAATTTCTAAATGTTGCAGATATTAAGGTTATCATTTTCCAGACTATTTGCCTCATCTATAAGGTAAATATCGGCAATAAAATCATCATCATATTAAATCTGCTTCCTATGTTAGCATTGGTCTGACGTTTTAACAAGATCCCTTGTGTCATGCTCCAGTGTCTCAGTTTTGACATGGTTTGGTTTCAATGGCTGGAAGTCTTTCCTAATGGTTACCATTAATGAAGTGTACTGGGTACATTTTTTTGTGGTACCAATACCCTAGAGGTTGTCTTAACATAAGCAAAACTGAAAACAACCCTATTTTTCTCTACCTGATTCACTGACCATTTTATGGAGTGTGCAGGGTACTTTATTCATGGTACTACCACTAGTGAGATCATCTTGTGAATTACTAGAGTAGAAAAGGATAGGAGAGAGTGAGAGAGAGAGAGAGAGAGAGAGAGAGAGAGAGAGAGATGGCTTCAGGTGAAGTGCTGAGAGAGAGTAAGTTATGGTGAGCTGAATAAATTTTTCATAGTTAGAGGGTGGTAATGGAGAGAGTTCAGGAAGGGAGAATGGAATGGACAAAAGGGAGGAAGAAATTGATGAGAAAGGGCGAGGGCCAGAGTATTACGTGTGGTGGTTAGGCTGGGCAGGTAGGAATCCAGTGCTATATTATAAAGGTAAATATGGATGGAAAGGAGAAAGAAATGAGGGTGTTGAAGATCTAGAGAGTCTATGGGGAGATGGTCAGGGAAGGAATGAAAAGTATGGGGATTGTGATGTCAACTAGTAAGAGCCAAATGAGAGTATGCTGAGGGAGCTGAGAAACCAGCCTGGGGGAGACAGCTGTAAGGCAAGGAGAGAGAAATGGGTGAATGCAGTGGAAAAATAAAAGCAGGCAAGTATCACAGAGATGAGGATAAAGTAAAGCAAAGGATAATGCAGTAAAATCATCCCAAGTAGAGAGTTTGAGAAGTCTGTAAGAGAAAAAAAGGTTGGGATGGAGCAACAGATGAATATAGTAAGAGCATCCCAGCTACCATCACTAATTTTTTAGCCTTCTGTCTACCATGGGTTCCTGAAGTGCCGCATGTTTCCAATTGTCATGGTTCTTTGTCATCTTTTTTTTTTGTGAGATTCAATAGCTTGAAATCAGTTTTCTTCAGTTCATCCCATATGTTTTGAAGCCTTTATCATTCTCCACATATATCATCCAGTTTGAGCTCTCATCACACTCTCTCAGGGTGTTAGATAACAGCCCGATTATGTAACCCTGTGCTCCTCAAGGAGGGCAGTTATGGAAGAAAATATGGCGACTGCTCTCTACTGTTGGAGGTGAAATGAAACATCCAGTTTGTGGATGCTATGAAAAAGATGACAAACAAACCAAGCATGGGTTAAATTAAGAGTTATGTTCCTTGGCACCAAAAACGGCCTCTCGAAATGTTCCAAGGCAACGAGTCTCCTGGAAAAGTGAAAATGGTGAATGTGTGTATGTTTTAAGATTGGTGGTTATGTAGGGCTGGAATGTGTGCAGTGGTATTATATGTGTAGAGTTTTGTGGGGAGGGGGGGTTAATGCTATACACTACACCAAGTCCACTCTGAAAATGGTTGCTATTAGAAAAAGCATCCAACTCAGCCAGAGAAAAAGCCAAGAGAAAATGAAATGTACAAGTGGGATGTGATCCTCCAGTCCATATTGGAGAGCAGTAAGTCTGAATAAAAATCTGACTCAGACTTGAATAACTTGTCCAAGCCAAGCCAAGCCTACATGATAAGCAGACATAAAATGATGATAATGATGATAGTTGTAGTATTGATGAAACTGTACAAGTGAAATGAATAATCTAGAAAAATATTATTCCTTTGACTTATGAAGGATCATTGCAAATAATATTTTATAATCTTTAAGGTAGCAAGCTGGCTGAATGAATCATTAGCACACTGAGCAAAATTCTTAGAGGCACTTGTCTGTCTTCATGTTCTGATTCAAATTCCACCAAGGCTGACTTTGCTTTTCATCCTTTCAGGGTCAGCATAATAAGTAACAGTTGAGCACTGGGTTTAATGTAATCAATTTATCATCTCACCCGAAATTGCTGGCCTTGTGCTAAAGTTTGAAATCAATATTTTATAATTTTACTCTCAAGCCAATTTCTCAAAGATAAGATTTAGATAATTTGCTAATGACAGTATCTTATAACTTGGGCTTATACAAAGGAGCATCACCATGGTTGATTAACCTACTAGAAATAGTTCACAATTTTTCCTCAAGTTACACCTTACTATTTTGTAAAAAGATGAGCAACATATTAGATGATGTTGCTCTTTATGCATAATGACCAGGAGAAATCATGGCTGAATTATATTTGGTCATAGGTAAGCTCAATCAAGACTGAAACTGGTAACTCCTTTGATGATCCTAGAAAGAAAATATCTCAAACAACCTTGTTATTGCGTTCCATTCACTCACAATCAGAAGGACCAGAACTAGATTGGATAAACATCAATTCTAAAGCCACATTGTTTGCTCTAACTTCCATCATACTTTCTGTAAAATATTTTATTTCAAGAATATTTTTTCAGAAATATACAAATCCTTCTCCATCATTTTTGACAGTTTATTCCCAACTGTACACAAATATATACAGAACATAACTACATACACACACACGTGCACATAACCCCATATGATATTAAATACTTTGGACTTTTGGATTCCATTTATCAAATTTAATATCCTGTGATATTTCTCTAAACTCATGGTTGTTGTCTCTCTATCTGGGTGAAATCTCCAAGACGTATCGAATATTACCTATGAAAAGCTTGGCAGCTAGTTTTTGTTGCTTATTGTCTGCCACTGCGCTATCTTTTATCATGGTAGTAAGAGGGGAGAATGGCTAGTCAGGTTGTAACTTGTTAACATAAACTTTGAACAACTTCCTCTCAAATGACAGCAGTGAAGAATATTAAAATGTTTAGCTTTCAATAAAATTCTCCCATTTTTCCATTAGTGATGTTTCATTGCAATCGTTGGACTACCCTCACTTAACTTTTGTTATATTTTTGTCTTCTTTTATATTAATTTCCGTCTAACCAACAACAGTATTGAAAATAGACTTTAATAATTATTATGGTGGTGGTGATGATATCAGAAATTATTATTATTATTATCATGTTATATTGATTTTTTAAAATTGTTGTTGTTGTCGTTTTCTGTTATATTATTATGTGTGATTTATGTAACTAGCACTGTGAAGTTATGCTAATTTCTCAGTGAACCGATTCCATTCATTTGGTTATGATTTTGAGTTGAAAGTACTTTACTGAAGTTGCTAGCATATCTTAGTTAACACAGTAATTTTACTACCTTTCATATCTCATTTTGTGGCTTTTTATGTTTAACTAAGCACTCATTATTTATGCATGATTCCTGGTTGATCTGTTTGCTGTAAATTATTGAATATTGACCTGCTATCCTACATATAATTCCTTCACTCTCAAGTATCAATTCCTGATGAGTCAGCTACAATGGCGGAGTCTCTATAAATTGTGCAGTCTCTTAGAAATAGTAGCTAAATCTCCCTAAGGTCACATTTTAAAAGAAATAATGCATTACATAAGCTACTTCTAAGGTCATGGCTAGAATACTTTTAATGAGAATTCCTGATCAGGACAGACCCAGAATTAAACAATAACAATAACAGCCACAGCTACAGATGAATACCTTTAATGATAACTCTTGGTGAGTGCCCAACAGTGAATTATTTTCATCTTGACTGGTGGCATAGTAAGAGTTTTCAGCACTCAGGAGCAAAGATAATTTTAGTGTTTACCCCTCACCTTAATTAACCAATATGATGGTGTAGAGGGAATTTTCCGTTCTTTTACAACCATACCTAGAGCTGCTGATCCCTATTCCCTCCACTTCCTGTGCCTTTGTCTTTTTAATACCTTAAACTGTTTTCTGACATGTATTTCTCTACATGAACCGTTTTATCTCCATTCCATAGTTCATTAATTCATTGGAGCTTGAAATATTTCCTGTTTTTGTTGCTTAAGAATTTTTCTCCCCAAATTTTTACTGTCACTAAAAATACAAGCGCCAAGGTAGAATATAGATTATTACTATATTCAATTTTTGTGACTGTAGTATCTTACCTTTTTATATTTGCATTACTAGATTTTTCAGAATGAAAAAAAAAAAATTTTCTTTCATGTATACGTCGTACTGTAATGGCTTTTTAAAAAAAAATAATGTAGGTGATAGATATAAACAATTAAAATAGGTGTATTATCATACACTAAAGATAAGTAAAAGATAATAGAAAATAGAATTGAAGTCCAACTTGGAAAATGCATCTGCTAAACTTGGACATTACAGATCAGTCATCCAGTTCAGCTGCACTAGCTGGATATTGAGTGCATTTAGTAGAATTCATTCCATTCCAAACATTTTCCATACTTGCATGGATCAGACAGAATTTGTCGAGATAGATTTCCTGTAGCTGGATGTTCTTCCTGTCAGTAAACCACTCTTGTTTTCAAGCAAGTTAATATTTCCCCATGGTTGAATGTGCTTGCACTATTTGCATGATGGTGATGTTGTTCAGAATACATAATGTACATACACCACTCTAAAATATTGACAGGCTCTGTGTATCATGAAGGTAATAGAAGTTTGTTTAATACAGAATACATCATTAGTGCTGCAATACTGGATTTCAAAACTTATGTTGTACAGGAAGACACACTTTTTCTGTCAATTTTAAGCACAAGGCCTGAAACGTTGAAGTAGGGACTAGTTGATTACAAACTTCACTTCCTACTCTTGATCCTCTGTTCTTATTCTTTCTTATATTCAGTCTGAGAATACATCCTGACACCTTGTAATCTTGTCTGCAGCAAAATACCAATTCTTGTTGCTCTGTATACTTTAGCCTCTCAACATCTGGCATGAGGCCAAGTCCTTCTCTGCTACACCCTCATTCAGATGAGGGTCTTCTTTTGTCTTGTGAGTTTCTTGGCTAGCCCACTAGTGCTAGTGCCATGAAAAAATGCACTCTGCAAAGTGATTGGCATTTTGGGAAGGCATCTGGTTATAAAAACCATGCCCAAGCAGACATTGGGGCTTGACATAGCCCTCTGGTTCATCAGATCTTGTCAAACCATTCATCTCATGCAGTATGGAAAACAGACATTAATTGATGATGATGGTAATTAGTGCACACACTTATGAAGCTGAAGGATATTGGAATCAAAATTCATCTTATTAATTGTATTATTGATGTGCAGAAAAGTTCCATCCTATATATGACAAAAATTCTAAGGAAGATTATTGAGGTTTGAGGAGACTTGTTGTCACCAAACCTCAGTAGAACGTCCCTGCTAATCAAATTTGTATGAAAGAACTTTTGTATAATTATAATAATAAAATTACTTGTTTCCAATTTAGACAAAAGGCCATTGACTTTGAGGGGAGGAATTAATAGATTAGATTGCTGCTAGTTCTTGGTATCTTAATGTATTCCCCAACTTCCAATGAACTAATGCAAAGTTGACATCAGCAGGATTTGAACTCAGAACATGAAAAGCCAGAACAAACATTCATGACATTTCTTTTTTTTTTTTTTTGACAATTTTGCCAAACCAATATCCAGTATAATAACAATAACAATAATAATAATGATAATGATAACAGTAAGACTTTACAAAATAAAAAAAATGCAATGAGTGATTTTGATTTTTGTTATTAAATAAAAGCGATGCATCAAATATCTAGAAACAGGAATAGCAACTTAATACTATCCATAGACTTGCCATGATAGTATTAGTAATGGTGATTTAGTTGTTGTTGTTGTTGTCAGTGGTGAGGATGTATTTTTGCTGATGCTCTCTTTTGTAAGTTTGCTATTAGTGTAGCTGAATCGTAAACAATATTCCATGATTAAATTGCTATGGTTGGTCCTGATGCACATCTAAATATATTTTTAATTTCATGTTGTGATCTACCAAAGCATATGGCATTCAAATCAAATAAACGTGTGTGCATGCATGTGTGTGCGTGTGCGTGCTTGTATATACACACTCACACATATACACATACCTACTTACACATTTTAGCAATATAGTTTATGACATATATAATGTAAATAAGTGAATTGTATATGCTGCACACATAGTGTTGTCATCCATTTTATATTCAGTATGCAATGAATGTTCAGATGGACACATTTTTACCAGCTTAGTAGATAACAATCACTTAAAATTTCCTTTTTTTTTCCTCTGACATCCATGTAAATGAAAAGAAAAAAATTCAGTAAAATCATTTCCTAGTTTGAAATGATAAGTGACAAAAGTCTTTGGAAGTCCTCGAGACTCATTAAGCTAGTGCATAAATCTAAATTCATTAGAGTTTAGCAGATCAAAGATGAATATGCTCCTGGATATGATACACATCTAGTGCAGACATCATTCCTAAAAGAATTGATTCCTGTTCTTAAAACTGTAGTGCACTCGAGCACTGTATATAACAGGCTTGTTATCATTGTTGTTATTAAGGTAGCGAGCTGGCAGAGTCATTACTATGCCAGACAAAATGCTTAACAGCACTTCATCTGTCCTTATGTTCTGAGTTCCAATTCTGCTGAAGTCAACTTAGTTTTTTTATTTTTTGGGGGATTGATATAATAAGTACCAGTTGAGCACTGGGGTCAATGCAATCGACTTAATCCGTGCCTTGAACATACTGGCCTAGTGCCAAAATTTAAAGCCATTATTATTATTGTTACTAAGGGAGTGAGTTGGCAAAATCATTAGCATATCAGGCAAAATGCTTAGGGGAATTTCAGCTGTCTTTGCATTCTGAGTTAAAATTCCACTGTGGTTGATTTTGCCTGTCATCCTTTTTGTGTCGATAAAAGAAATACCAGTGGAACACTGAGGTTGATGTAATCGACTTACTCCTTTCCCTGAAACTGCTAGCCTTGCACCAACATTTGAAATTATTGTCATTATTACTTTTATAATCTTCTTCACCCAAGATTGATCTTATTCCTAGTAGAATTTATGTAGGCCGCAGGTTAACATCTGTAACACTAGATATCCACATGCTTTCAATAAACCATTAAGTACACAAAACCCTTTGGATGATCTTACCTGTTTCTAAGAGGTAAACTTTCTGTAGATGCTCCGCAGGATATTCCACTCCAGCCTTCTTTATCTAGTTGTCTATTTCATCACTCACAGTCACAAATGCACCAGTTGCCACAGGTACAATCTTTACAGATTCCATGTTCCAAATCCTCACTCAGAAATTTTAAGAAATCTATCCAAAGATTGTACCATGTACTTCTTGCTTCCAAGTCCCTTTTTAAAAAACCTTCCAATGTAAAACTTTCACAACTAGAGAATGTCTCAATTTCTAATATTCAGTGTAGTCAACTTGTGGCATTCTGGAGCAATATGTGTCACTGTGTCATCCTAAATTTCAAATGCTCTACATTTTGCTGAAACCTCCCCATACAGATACTTTCCCAGTTGTTTCTTTTCATTACTTCATATTGAGTTGCTATAATTAGGCTCCCTGCTTCTTTTCTGCAAGTGGCACAATTGTTAGCATGCTGGGTGAAATGCTTAGCAGCATCTCGTCCATCTTTATGTTCTGAGTTAAAATTCCTTTGAGGTCAACTTTGCTTTTTATCCTTTTTGGGTCAATAAAATAAGTACTGGTTGAACATAGGGATCAATGTAGTCAACTTACTCCCTCCCACGAAATTGCTGGCCTTGTCCCAAAATTTGAAATCATTATTATTATTATTATTATTATTATTATTATTGTTGTTGTTGTTGTGAAGGCAGTCAGCTAGCAGAATCATTAGCATGCTGGATGAAATGCTTAGTGGTATGTTGCCCATTGCTACGCTTTAAGTTCAAATCCTGTCGAGGTCAACTTTACCTTTCGTCCTTTTGGGATCAATAAAATAAGTACCAGTTGAACACTGGTGTCGATATAATCAACTTATCCCCTGCAAACAAAATTGCTGCCCTTGTAGAAAAATTTGAAACTGCTTATTTTTTTTTATCTTTCCATTATTTGTAAATCCCAACACTTTATGTATTTCTTTGTATTTTCCCACTCAGCCTTCGCACTGGTGGCAAATAAAAGAACTCATCATCATCATCATCATCATTATTATAACAATCTGGCAGAATCATTTGTGAGTTAGACAAAATGCTGAGATTCATTTCTTCTAGCTCTGTACATATGTTCAGATTCCACCAAGATAAACTTTGCTTTGCATTCCTTCTGGTCAGCAAAATAAGAACCAGTTAAACACTGGAAGCAATGTAATCAACTTACTCCCTTTTCCTGTGAGTGCTGGTTTTGTACCAAAATTTGTAACCATTATTATATAAAGGTAATTTTTTAACTGGTTGTTCAATATCTTAACCAATCAGAAATTTAAACATTCATAAATTAAAGACAAATGTTTATTGAGGCTGTTTTAATGTATTCTACATCAATTTATTCATGACAGCAATAAATTAATCTGTTTTAATTAATCTGTTTTGTAAATTCAAATATTCATTTGAATTATCAACAGTTGAGTAATATCTTAGTGTATGAGTACCTTTCATAATATCAACCACTTTACAAACAAATGTACAAGCTTAAGAGATCAGTAGCTTATGAAATAGATTTCTCTGGTGCTCTCTAGTGTTCTCATTAATAGTACCATCTAACAACTTAATTATGTACATGAGAAAATTAACTGTACCAAAACTGAAATACACATCTTTACAGAGTTTGCCTATGTCTCTTGTGTATTACCTTCAAAATAAGTGCTCAAGGAAATGTTCAAGTGTAAAATTTATTTTAAAAATCCATAACATTTTTGTTTAATACATTTGCCCAAACATTGAACTCTGAGTCAAATATAGGATTTCATTCTTTCCATTCCATTAAAATGTTTATTTCCACCAATTCTGATCAATATTGAGGGAAATGTTTTCTTTTATTGAATTTAATATCAATATCTTCTTGGTTCACTTCTGTCACTTCAATATTCATAAACTTGCCTCAATTACGACCTAGAACATTCTCTGCCTTCGTTGTCAGAATTTGTAAATTCATCTGCGAAACTACTGTCATATTTTCTATAAAATCTTCGACTGAAATTTAAATTAGTACAAATACACAAAAGGAAAAGGTGTTTGTGTGTGTGTATGTGTGTGTGTGTGTATGTATGTGTATATATTCATATATTTATATCAGTAGCTAGAGCTATATATACAGAGAGAGAGAGAGAGAGAGAGAGAGAATTGTATAGGGTACAATTATACTTAAGAGCACAAAAAGCTATTATGCATGTATGTTGAAAGAACAGGGAAAATACGTATCCAGCGTGTTCTTTCAGCATATAGGCATAATTGCTATGCAATTAATTATCTCTATGAATGTATTTTACCTAAAATGTTTTTATATACTGGCCACTGATAAAATTCATTAATTGTAATGATTTTATCCTCTAATCATGTTTTATATATATATATATGTGTGTGTGTGTGTGTGTGTGAGTGTATGTATATCATCGTCATTTAACGTCCATTTTCTATGCTGGTATGGGTTGGAGAACTTGACAAACTGATGAGGCCAGGGGTCACACCTGGTTCCACAGTCTGTTTTCGTTTGGTTTCTACAGCTGGATGCTTTCAATGAATGTGACATTGAAATCACGCATATTTGGCAGCTATTTCTAGCATGCCCTACTACCACGTGACAGTTATTTGCGTTCATACCGAAATATTTACCAACTTTTTTTCCTTCCATTTATTTCTTCTACTTTATGGAAGTCAATATTTTCTCTGTTGACACCCATCAATGTTAATTTTGCTTTTCTCCCAGTTCTGTGCTTTCTGGAAGAAAAGCCCTCACTTTATCTCAAAGCTACAAGAATTCACTAACATGATTTGTTTATTTTTTTAAAAGATTTCACAGAGGAATTAGATACAATGGGTTTGGGCCAGTTTAAACAAACTATAAAATTAGCTTTTTTTTCTTTTTTGAGGGCTTTAGAACCCAAAACCTATGTGGGTTTTTTTTTTGTTTTTTTTTGCTTTAGAGTTAAAAAATGCTGATTTTACAGTTTTAAATTTTAAAGGGTCTAAAAAAGACTGAAAGATTGATGAATACAATATTCTTTTCTACTCTAGGCACAAGGCCTGAAACTTTGGGGGAGGGGGCCAGTCGATTAGATCAACCTCAGTATGCAACTGGTACTTAATTTCTTGACCCTGAAAGGATGAAAGGCAAAGTCGACCTCGGTGGAATTTGAACTCAGAACATAAAGACAGACGAAATACCACTAAGCATTATGCCCGGCTTGCTAACATTTCTGCCAGCTCGCTGCCTTATGATGAATACAATATTAAATATGCTAAGACAACCTGAAAACAATAGAAACTTTTAACCATTTACTGTTTTTTATGAAATTTTGGGGTTATGGGACTTGAGTTAACCGAAGCTAAATGTAATGGAAGTTGATTAGTCTGATAATGATTTGCAAAGTTAACTTAAAAGTTAAATCATTAACAAAAATGTTAACTTTGTTAATTAACGATCAACAGATTAATGGACTTATGTGCAGCTCTTCATATATATATATATATATATATATATATATATATATAAAAAATTCAGGATTCAAGGAAATCAGGTACTTAAATAGTAAAGTACCAAGGTTGGGTTGGTGATACTACTATCATGTACAAACAGTATTTGAAGACAAATACATACTTACTAAAATAAACACAGATATATACTTCAGTTGTCCATAGAATCACAAATGGCCAACTGAATATATATGTGTCTTTGTGTCTGTATTTTTACCACCACCACGATCAGTAAAGCAAATATAATGGATAATAAATGGACTAAAAATATAAAAATGAAATAAATAAAAATAATAATATAAAAATAAACAAAAATTATTTAAACTCTATAAGAAACAAACAACAATTTAATAATAATAATATTAATAATAATAATAAAATTGTAAAAATAAATACTAAATCTACATTACTTTCATTATTTACATTCGACGGATATTTGTCGTCATCTTGTTTGTTGTTAACACAACGTTTCAGCTGATATGCCCTCCAGCCTTCTTCAGGTGTCTTGAGGAAATTTTAAACCTGGGTTCTCATTCCTAAGGTATTTTTCAATTTTATTATTATTATTATTATTATTATTTATTATTTTTATTGTTATTGTTCAGATCACTGCTCGGAATTGAACTCGGAATCTTGGGGTTAGTAGCCCACGCTCTTAACCACTACGCCATATTCCCGTGGGTATATGGCGTAGTGGTTCCATCGAATGTAAATAATGTACATAATTCCTCATCTCTTAAATATAGAATTGTAAATACTAAATCTGATTGTAAATTCACAGAACCTAATACAAACTATTATAATAATAAATACGTAAATAAGAAGTCGAATAAAGCCAAAATTAATGAGATAATTAATATCTTTGATAATACTTACAATCGTAAAAATATAAATAAAAATATATAGATTCTGATAAATCTCATATAGATTATAACTGTCCAGATAAAGTTAATATTATATATGGCTGATCATCCCTTTTGCAAATCAAATCAAATGTAACATAATAAAATCTCTTTACCGATTAATTCATAAACATTTAAATAAAAATAATAGGTATAGTGAAATAATTGATTGTAAGGCTATAAGAATTGGCTACTGTTTATCAAAGAATCTTTTCAAAATCATTTCTTCAATCAATAATAGAAAATGAGACATTTTCTATAACAATCGAAATATCAATAAAAATGATGAAAATATATTTTCTATTATATCAGATTAACAGAAAATTCAATAAAAACGAGAATTGCTCATCGTGAATACTGCTTTAGAAACAGACAAAAAATGAATAATACCAGCCTCAGCAAATTCATATGGATGTTAAAAGATGACAATAAAAATTGCAAACTTAAATAAGAAATTATAAGTCATGCCAGATGTTATGGAATTTCCGATAAGAGGTGTGAATTGTGTCGTGAAGAAATATTTCAAATCCTAACATCTAAAGATAATCTCCTTAATTCCAGGAAAGATGCAATATATCTTGTAATCATTCCACTAAATGGTTTTAGCAAATATAATTAATAAAAATAAAATTGAATATTAAAGATATAAACATAATATAGTAAGTATAACTTAATTGAAAAACCAAATATAAAATATTAATAATATGTATATTAATCTTTATTAATTAACTGGCTTATATAGTACATGAACATTTAAGTTGAGAAATTGTAAATCTATCGATAACACTAACTTTGATGATTTATACACTTAATCTTTTTACTTACTAAACTTAAATGCATGTACTCACACACACAAATATAGAAATAATAATGACTGACTATAAAGATTTGTTTTTATTCTCAAATAAATACACACATATGAATAACTATACTTATTTATTTAATACAAGACTATGATGGCTAACTTTTATTTTCAAATTATTATACACACCCTAATATAAATATATTTATATATTTTATCAATTATCTTACTGTTACATATAATGTATATTATGTTTATCTAATATTAAAATTTTCTGTAGTGTCCTTCATTTATACATACATGTACATACACACACTGAAATATAATTATTAACTGTAATAAATGACTATAAAGGTTGATTTCTATTTTCAAACAATTATAAACAAATACATATATAAATAAGCTGATTTGATTTGATTATCTTTTTACTAATATGCACCTACACATACACACACACATAAATGAACCTAGATAATAAATATCCATACACACACACACATAAATTAACATAGACAATAAACATCCATATTCATAACAGTTTTATTGTTATTTTCTTTCTATTTAAATTTTTACTTTTTACTTTATTTTTTATTTTTTGTTTATATTTATTATTTCTATCTTACCCACTTATATTTACTAACATGGATATACACATACACACATAAATCAACTTAGACAACAAATATCCACACACACACACACATAAATTAACATAGATATTAGGCATCTATATTTATAACAGTTTTAATTTTATTTAGATTTTTACTTTATTTCATTATTTATTATTTTCATTCTTTATTTTTATTTATATTTATTATTTTTACTTATATTTCTTATTTTTTATCTTTCCTACATATATTTTTGATTTTAATTTATATTATTTTCATTTTATTTCAGTTATTCATCTTTTATTTATTTTTATTATATTATTGCCTTTTATTATTATTTTTATCTTTTTTATTATTTTATTTTTGTCTGTCTGAATATTTTTATTATACTCTTTACATTTTTACTCTTTTACTTGTTTCAGTCATTTGACTGTGGCCATGCTGGAGCACCACCTTTATAGTCAAGCAAATCAACCCCAGAGCTTATTCTTTGTAAGCCTAGTACTTATTCTATCGGTCCCTTATGCCAAACTGCTAAGTTACAGGGATGCAAACACACCAGCATCAGTTGTCAAGCGATGCTCGGGGGACAAACAGACACACACATAAACACACACACACACATGCATATATATATATATATATATATATATATATATATATATATATATATATATATATATATATATATATATATACATACACATATATATAACGGGCTTCTTGAAGTTTCCATCTACCAAATCCACTCACAAGGCTTAGGTTGACCTGAGGCTATAGTAGAAGACACTTGCCCAAGGCGCCATGCAGTGGGACTGAACCCGGGACCATGTGGTTGGTAAGCAAGCTACTTACCACACAGCCACTCCTGCTTCTCTTTATTTTTATTAATATTCATTATTTACTTTTGCTTATTTAACACACACACACACATACAGATACACACACACATACACACACGTACACAAATAACTAGACACACTTTCAGCTACTTAGTCTGTTGGAGTACCTCAACCAATCAACTTATAGCTTCCTTAGTCCTTTCACCCTGATGATATTTTGCTCTAAATCTTCAAAATGCAAACTTATTTTATTCTATATGATTATAATTTGTATTGAGTGTAAATTGAAACATTTGTAGGCAATGTTAATTAATAAATAAATTAATCTATATCTATTAAATCTATCCATTTTCTTACTTAATTATATATATATGTAAATAATGTGGGTGGCTTATTAGCAATTTAACAACCTAAAGGCAAATTAATAGACATCACTAAAGTGACAGAGGGTACAAAGTGGTACTGGCATTGCTAGAAATAAGAATCAAAACTGACTCACAAGACATGAGTACTATTTTAATAAGTTGACAAGGGAGACAAGCTCCCTACGGTCGCAGATATAACCATATCACCAGTGATTTTGAATTTTGATGTATATGTCTGTGTGTATATATAAGATGAATTTTCATGTTTATAAGAAAAGCCTGGTCTTTATAAGTTGGCAAAGTGACAATTATAGACATATTTTGTCCATACCTGATATCCTCAGCAGAGAATTGTACCCTAGTTGTGCTGCTTTGATCAGTGTAAAGGGATTTTTAGAAGTAGGAAAAACTACGAATTGATAGCTATGAGAGGTAACTCAACTGGCCCAAGACATAGATTTTGAGAATCTAGGGCTACTTCTCTTTGTTCTACTTCCTCTCTCAGCTGAGAGGTCCTTGTCATGCAAGCTCTTTGCTAACACCATTGGTACTGGTGCCACATGTAAAACACTTGTGTTGGTGCCATGTATAAAGGTCTTGTGCTGGTGCCACATAAAAAGCACCTAGTAAAGTGGTCGGCTTTAGAAAGGGTATCTAGCCATAGAAACCATACGAAAATATAATACTGGAGCCTGGTGCAGCTCTCTGACATACCGGCTCCTTGTCAAACTGTCCAACACATCTGAGCATGGGAAATGGATGTATGATAACAATGATGATAATTACTTGTTTCAGTCATTTGACTGTGGCCATGCTGGAGCACCGCCTTTAGTCGAGAAAATCGACCCCAGGACTTATTCTTTGGAAGCCTAGTACTTATTCTATCGGTCTCTTTTGCCGAACCGTTAAGTTATGGGGACGTAAACACACCAGCATCGGTTGTCAAGCGATGTTGGGGGAACAAATACAGACACACAAACACACACACACACACACACATATATATATATATATATATATATATATATATATATATATATATATATATATATACATATACACGACGGGCTTCTTTCAGTTTCCATCTACCAAATCCACTCACAAGGCTTTGGTCGGCCCGAGGCTATAGTTGAAGACACTTGCCCAAGGTGCCACGCAGTGGGACTGAACCCGGAACCATGTGGTTGGTAAGCAAGCTACTTACCACACAGCCACTCATATATATATATATATATATATATATATATATATATATATATATATATATATATATATATATGTAGTATCTGTAGAATGTCAGTGTCGTATATATGTGGGAGGTAACTCCCTCTAAAAGTTTGCTGTAGAATGGTGTCTTAAGTGACCTTTACAATCCTTGACCCAGCAGAATATTGAAGATGTGGTATTGGAAGGGAGAAATAGTTGCACTACTATGATGCAGATACACATTTTCAGCTGAATAGCCTTGAGCAATGTGGAATGAAGTGCTTTGCATAAAGATAGAATATACTGACCAGTATAGAAATTGAATTGGTGACCTTATGCTCTGTAAGGTCACCATGCACTTTTCTGTAGTAGCGTATATTCAGGGTGCAAGAAAAAAAATCTTCAGACTGATCATTTTTTTATAAATATTTCAACAATAAATGTGCACCAGTCTAAACTATAATGGTAACTGAAAATCAATCCGTAAATAATTAGCTACATAAAGAGAACAGTACCACCTGTACACATACACTTTCACCCCTCCCACACACACACTTCACCGTGCTGACCATCACTATCACTCCTTTGCATAATTTTAATTATTACCTATCACTTACTCTTGCCTTTATCTCTTTGTTCCACTTCCTCTCAGCTGAGAGGTCCTTGTCTTGCAAGCTGTTTGGTAACCCCATTGGTGCTGGTGCCACATGTAAAGCATTTATGTTGGTGCCATGTATAAAGCTCTTGTGCTGGTACCACATAAAAGGCACCTAGTAAAGTGGTTGGCATTAGGAAGGGCATCTAGCCATAGAAACCATGCCAAAACATATAACTAGTCATAGAATCCATGCCAAAACATGTAACTACCCATCCCTTTGTCCATCTTTATTGTTACTAATCACTCCCCTCCTGTTTCTATTTCAAAACCCCCTGTCTTTTCCATCATACTATTGCTCTTTCATTCTCCTTCTAATGCCATTACTGTGCTATTCTCATCTCTCGTCACCTAAGCAAATGTACACACCCTATGTTATTGAGTACACTGTAAACTTATGTTCTTACTCCCTTCCATGTTTGGATGTCTGCTGTCATCACTCTTCTATGCCTGACAACTCCTTCCAGTGCTAGTGACATCCTCTCCCAACTGCACTCACTCTTTATTGATTGTTGATTGAGAACCTCTCTAGTGGTGGTG